>NW_006400004.1:1362679-1365596 GCF_000299155.1 Elephantulus edwardii
TTGCGGAGTTAACTTTAGTGTCAGTGTTGTCCCTGCCTTTCTCACATGCACCTTTATGCACTTATTTCCTGCTTCACCATCCCACAGGATATCCATCCACTTCTACCCCCTCCCTTCACATCCATCTCCCTTTCACCAGCCCTCCATCTAATATGTAGGAGTGAAAATGCAAACTCTCAGGTAAGCGCTTGGACTGGAATGAAATGAACCCGTTGGCCACTCCTCAGCTATTCACTTTCCTTCAACCCATAGATCATCAGTGAGTGAGTCAATCTTCAACTCTATGTCATACTGGTCTCCTAAGATGGTTACAAGGGAATATGAATTTCTCTAGTAACCTTTAGTATAAACAACATTTTTCTGAGGTTAGAACTACCCACAAGCTGTTCTTAAGAGAAAATACAAAGAAAGAAGAAAACCACAAACTGCATCTTACCACAGACTAGTAGGAGTTGAGAAATTAAATTGTTGTTGTTTTAAGGTGCCCTTTGAGTTGAGTACAACTCTTACCGACCCTATGAACAGAAGAGCTGAACCTTGTTCTATCCTGTGCCATCCTTACACTTCCTGACACACAAGGGTCCATTTCAGCAGTCACTGTGTCAGTCCACCTGGTTGAGAGTCTTCCTCTTTTTTCACTGACACTCCACCCTTCCTAGCATCATGTCCTTCTCCAAGAAATAGCATCTCCTAGTAACATGCCCAAAGTTTGTGAGGTGAAGTCTCATCATTCTTGCCTCCAAAGAGCTCTCCAGCTGCACCCTCTCCAAGACATAACTGTTTGTACTCTTGGCCGTCCATGGGATGGTCAGTACTCTCTTCCAACAATGAAACTCAAAGGCATCAATTCTTCTGCTGTCATCCTTATTCATTGCCTGGCTCTCAGATGAATAGCAAGTAAGTGGAAAAAACTAATGCCTGAATCAGATACAGCTTAGTCCTCAAACTGACATCATTACTTCTCAATAATTTGGAGAGGTTCCTTACTGCAGATTTTCCTTATGTAATGTGTCTCCTTATTTCCTGACTGCTGGTATAGGGTATTAAATGTGGATCCAATGATTTACCTCATACTTTACAATGTTTCTACTACATTTGATTCTTAATTTTTTTCTAGGTTGTAATTCTAAAACCGATTTGTTTGTTTTGAAATAACAGAGCTTGAAGACTATAACGAAAATCAATTTCTAAAAAGTAGATGTTTATTAATACAATGAATCAGTAGACAGTGTATATTTTAGAATGTCACATAAAACAATTATGCTTAATTGAAGTTATTTGCTAAAAGAATCACCATAACCCCAGTTTGGTGGCTTTATATTGAACAATTAAATACATATTTGTAATCAAGATTATCTTTGAAAATGCTTCCTTAAACTTTCAATCCTTGGTAGTTTATTTGTGTCTCATTTCAGAAAGGTACTTATTTGAAACATATCTAAATAAAATGCCACCCAGTTTATTACCTTGCTTTGTAAGACATGATTTTTCACAGTTAAAAAAATCTAATTAAAGGTAATCAATTGAGTTAAATCTAGATTTATTTCACAAAGAAGTTGTTAGGATGAAATATCTCAGCCTTTAAATAGAATGACTGATTTAGCAAATAAATGTTTCTAAGTTAATGGAAAACTCTATATACCAAATTGACAAAATCAGCTTAGCTTTTGCAGCTGTCATTGTGTGCCATCAAGTCAGAACTGACTCATAGTTGACCCTTAATTGATTTTCAGAGGCAGTAAATTGCATGAGAGGAGAATGCCCATCCTTCTCAAGCAGAACAGTTGGTGAATTTGAACAGCGTGCCTGTGTGAATGAAGTGCAGCTCCTCAACACTTGGCCACCAGAGAGTTCCCTGTTGTTGTTAGGCACCATCAGGTCAATTCTGATTCATAGAACTTAAATACAGTAGAGCAAAACAGTGCCTAGTCTTGCCCACTCTCATAGTTATTATGTTTGAGTCTCTAGACAATGTGTCAGTCCATCTCATTGAGGGTCTTCTTATTTTCCACGAATTGTCTTCTTTACTAGGGATGTTATCTTTCTCAGGGAACTAACTCCTCCTGGTAACATGTTCTAAATATTCAAGACAAAATTACCAAGGAGAATTCTGGCTATCCTTTTCCAAAGAGAAATTTCTGGCATTTCATAGTATATTCAGTATTGTTTGCCAAAACCATATTGTTAATCTATAAATTATTTTTCAATCTTACTTATTCATTGTCGAGATTTTATATATATGCAAAGTAATTAAAAGTACCTGAAATGAAAATAAAAATACCATTCAAAATGGCTTGAGTCAGGTTCACCTTAATCTTAAAAGAGACATGTTTGCTTTTTAATACATAAAAAAGAACTTTTACCTAATTTGCAGCTGTTTATATAGTAAATTAGTAAGTTTAACTGAGTTTAAGAAAATGGGCAAACTACATGCTAATCCAGAAGCCAAGTCTCTAGTGTATTTATTCTGTTTTTGTTTTATTTTATACTGGTTTATTTACAAAGTTCAAATACATTGTTTTTACCACCAGATCTTTCCCATTTCCTTCACCACCTCCCACCCATCAAATTGTGCGGGCCTATAATTAACGTCCCTTGCCCATCCTTCGCCCTCTGTTTCCTTCCCTCTTGGATCCTCATACTCATCTTACAATAATGATGTATACAGTATTTGTCCTTGTGGGACTGATTCATTCAGCATAATGCTTTCCAGTTCCTCCCAAGCTAGGCAGTAATTTACAAAATTATTGCTCCTGCCTGATGTGTAGTATTCCATTATGTGAATGTACCATAATTTTGCAATCCATTCGATTGAAGTCTCAAATGGAGACATACCAGTATTCATAGCAGCATTATTCACCATTGCAAGGACATGGAAACAGCCCCTATGTCCAGCCACAAGTGAATGAATTGAGAA
>NW_006400004.1:1367136-1401357 GCF_000299155.1 Elephantulus edwardii
GAGTCTTAGAAGATCCCATTCATCTACGTTATCTTCTCCTGGTTGTAGGATATCTAATATATTCTTGATGAATAATGAATAAAACCTTTAAGTACTTGACAATTTCCCTTTCAATCTCCTTGAAAAATGAATTTGATGTCTGTACTGGGATTGCAGTGAACATGTGGATTGCTTTTGATAGGATTGCCATTTTCACAATATCAAGTCTTCCTATCCATGAACTGGGTACACTTTTCCATTTATTTAGGTCTTTTATTGTGTCTTGCAGAAATGTTCTGCAATTTTCTTGTATTGGTCTTTTGTGTCTCTAGTTAGGTTTATTCCCAAGCATCTCAATTTGTTGTTGGCTATATTGTAAATGGTATTGATTTCTTGGTTTACTTCTCTGAGTTCTTTGTTACTGTAGAGGAATTATACTGATTTTTGGATATTACTCTTGTATTCTGCCACATTGTATTGATCTACTAGCTCAAATAGTTTTTTGTTGAGCACTTGAGTATTTCTATGTACCTGTCATATCATCTGCATATAATGACAGTTTCAGCATCACTTTTCCTATTGGGATGCCTTTTATTTCCTTCTCTTGTCATACTGCCCTAGCAAGTATTTCCAATACAATATTTAATAGAAGTGGTGACAGTGGGCATCCTTGTCTGGTCCCTGTTCATAAAGTCAATGTTTTTAGTCTTTCTCCATTGAGAATGATACTACCTCTTTGTTTTGCATATATGCTTTTCACTATGTTGAGGAAATTCCCTTCTATTCTAATTTTATTGAGTGTATTAGTCAGGAAGAGGTGTTGGATTTTGTTAAATGCCTTTTCTGCATAAATTGCTAAGATCATATGTTTCTTGTTATTTGCTTTATTAATGTGGTGAATTACATTGATTTTTTCCCCTTATGTTGAACCATCCATGTATACTTATTATGAATCCCGCTTGGTCATGGTGAATTATTTTTTTAAATGTGCTTTTTGATTCTATTGGCTAGGATTATGTGTTAAGAATTTTTGCTTCTATGTTCATGAGAGATATTGGTCTGTAGTTTTCTTTTTTGGTAACATTTTTGCCTCATTTTTGGTATTATTGTTATGCTTACTTCATAGAATCTCTCTGGGAGCGTTTCTGCCTTTTCTATCTTTTTAAAAACTTAAGTAGGATTGGTGACACATTTTCTTTGAATGTTTGATAGATTTCAGCTGTGAAGCTATCTGGTCCAGGACATTTTTTTGTGGATGAGTCTTTTTATAACTTGCTCAATTTCTTCTTTTGTGATGGGTCTGCTCTACCTCTGTCCATGTCAATCTGAGTAGAGCATGGGTTTTTCAAGGAGATTGAAAAAGAAATTGTCAAGTTTATTGGGAAAGGAAAGAGACTCCAAGTAAGCAAAGTAATTCTGAAAAACAACAACAACAAAAAAACCCCCAAAAAACACTTTTGAAAAAACAAAGCACTTTGGAAAAACCAAAAACACATTTGTAGTCAAGGACATTTCCAAAATTCTAAAGCACAAGCATGTCAGTTTAAAGACTATGGTATGCTTAATTCAAGCCATGGCCTTTTCAATTCTATATATCTGAAAGTTTGACAGTGACTAAGAATAACAGAAGGATTAGTGATGCTTTTGAATTGTGATATTGGATAAGAGTGCTGAATATCCCATGGACTGCCAATGGAAAACATAATCCTATTTTAGAAGAACAACAAAGGTGCTCCTTAGAGGGAAAAATGATGGAACTTCTTCTCAAATACTTTGAGAATGTTATCAGAAGGAGCCAGTTCTTGGAAAGAGACATCATGCTTAGAAAGATGGAGGGTCAGGAAAAGAGAGGAAGACCCTCCACAAGCCAGATTGACACACTGACCGTAACAATGAGCTTGAGCCCATTGGGTGGAGATCATTAAGATGGTGCAGGATAGGACAAGGCTCAAATTTGCTGTTATAACATCTCTACGAGTGGCAGTGGACAGAGTCGCATCAAACAATAACAATCACAACTCTATATACTGATAGTTACTAAGTCCTGTAGCATTTTATCTTTCTCAATTTTTTTTTAAATTTTTTTTAGCTGTTTCAAAAAGCTTTATTGTTTCATTTGGTCCAAGGCTTGGGTGAGGGGCTTCTGGGTGGGTAAGATTTTACATCATGGTGGAAAGAGAAGCTTGCTCCTGATGGTGTTCTGGGGGGGGGGGCGGGGATGGCGCGGGACGGGACACACAAATGTCCTCCCTGCAGGTCCCCACAGGCCCCTAGTCATGCTTGAGGATGAGATGCTCAAAAATATACTCGCCCAGCCCAGCCTGGGGGCCGCCCAATCTTCTAATGTTGGTCAGATGGGTCACCCATCTTCTTCAGCAGTTTCACTTCCTCATCTAGGAAGTGGTTCTCCAGAAAGTCACAGAGATGGGGTCAGTGTGGGCAGAACCCACGGCGTGCAGATCCAGAAAGGCCTGGTTTAGGTTCTTCTCCAAGGCCAGTGCTGCTTCCACAGTATCCAGGGTCTTAACCCACTCATCCTGGGATAGCTTTTGGATATCTTGGAAGAGGGCACGGCCACTGCACTGGTTTTGCAGCTTCAAGAGCTGCTCAGGACCCTCGCGTTTCCCCTTCTCTAGTTCTCGGAAGAAGTGTCCCATGCCTTCCAATGCCACATCATCGAGGCCAAAATAAAAACACAAAGAGAGGTAGGTGTAAGAGGCCCGCAGGTGCAGGTTGACCACACGGTTGATGCCGGCCTCCGCTTTGGAGGAATAATTTTTGATGGATCTGAAAGCTTATAGTTGGTCGAGGTCTTGGGGCTAACAAAAAAAAAAAAAAAGAAAAACAAACAAAAAACCCAACAACAAAAAACCCGGTATTAGCTGGTCCTGAAAACAGGAGATGGCTAAGATGATCTCGAGTTATGCCTGGAGATGAAGTTGGAGGGTAGTTGGAGGTTGGAAGGGGGGAGCTACTGGGTCTGTTCAGTCCAAACACTGTTGAAGCAAGAGACAGATCCATGGGACCACTGGGGAACTGTCAATATTTTCTATGTGCCTCCATTTCTGTCTCATTTGGTCACCATCTCAGTTCAAAATTGTGCTCTCTCAGGCCATCAGCTATTATGGTTATTTCCCAATTAGTCCCCTTGCCTGTAGTCGCTTATGTCTCCTTTGCAACTTATTCACTAGATAAAGACTAACCATCATAAAAATCTTCTATGAGAATATAATTTCTCTGTTTCAAAACTAAGACACAGACCATATTCATTTAGTTTCTACTCCTTGCTTAAAATTTGTGTCTCCAATCCCAATACACTAAATTGTACTCTAAATTGTAACAAGATCCCTCACATGCTCAGATGATTCTCATAAAAATGAATCACCTCGGATCTTGTGAAACTATAGATTCTAATTTCTTTTCTTTGAGGGTAGAAATATGGTTTCTTAAGAGGCTGATTAATTAGAAAGAACTTCTTGGAGACTTTGTTTAAAATGTCCAAAAATTATCCATTGCCTAAAGCAGTATTTCCTCAAATATAATTTTGACACACCCTATATAAGAATACCTCGATGTGCTTGTTGTTGTTATGTGCCATCTAGTTGCCTGCAACTCATGGCGATCCTATGTACAACAGCCTTAAAACCTGCTCTATCCTGTGCCAATCTTACTGTCTCTAACATACCTACCCCCATTACCCCAGTGATGAAATCAATCCATCTCATCAAACATCTTCCTATTTTGCACTATTCCTCCACCCTCCCAAGCATGCTATTCCTCTCCAAAGACTGTTCCCACCTTGCAGCATGTCCAAAGTATATCAGACGAAGCTTCAGAATCCTTGCCTTCAAGAAGCAGCCTGGTCTCACCTGCTCTATGACAAAATTGTTTGTTCTCCTAGTAGTCCATGATATATTAAAAACTATTCTCCAGCACCACAGCTCAAAGGCATCAATTCTCCTTCTATCATTTTTAGTCATTGTCCAACTTTCTGATGCAAAACAAGTAATTGCAAAGATCATGGTCTGGATCAGGCACACCTTAGTCTCCAGACTGACATTGTTACTCTTCAGTACTTTGGAGATGTCCCTGACAGCAGATTTTTCTAACGCAATTCGTCTTTTGATTTCCTGGCTGCTGGTATCAAAAGTGTTGATACCATTTGACCCAGCAATTCCACTACCGGGAATATACCCTGAAGATACCATAGCTGACATCCAAGCAGATATATGCACACCCATGTTTATTGCAGCTTTGTTCACAATAGCAAGGAGTTGGAAACAACCTAAGTGCCCATCAACAAACGAATGGCTAGAGAAGCTGTGGTATAGTCGCACAATGGAATACTATGCTGCATTAAAAAACAAGGAACTCATGCAATATTATTCAAAATGGTTGACTCTGGAGAACATTATGCTGAGTGAAATATCCCAGTCACAAAAGGACAAATATTCCATGATGCCACTGTTGTAGAATGGGACTGTCCTTGGGGTTGGGGAGAGACTGAGTAAGATGGGTTCAATAATGTATACTGCACTGAAACAGAGGGGGGAGAAAACTGTTTAAAAGAGATATATAACTAGGTATTTCTGTCATCACAGGAGACTAGAGCGAGGGCTACATGGTGGAGGGGACCTGGGGGAGTGTTTGTAAAACAATGAAAGAATCTTTTCTTTTACTTTTCCATAATTTTTGGACTCATGTACTTATAACTTGTTAGTCAAATTTGTGTCTTCTAGGTTGCAACACTCCCCATGATACATCTTCAAGGATATGAACATGTACGGCCAAGCACAATCAATAAGAGTGCATCTAAATTCCAAAATCAATCTCCATAATAGTCTATGTGTTTCCTACTGCCAAAGGGGCCCTTTAGAGTAGTGAGAGAAGATCTTCACCCTGAAACCCACAGCGTCCCATTTCAGCAGGAAGTAGCTAAGAGAATACGCCATCCCCTTTTCCTTATGACTCAGGGTGAAGTCTCTCTCAGGGAGGAGTGATAGGGAATGGCAAAGGACACACTGACAAAGAAGATTAATCAGAACTGGCTTTGACAAGCACTGTGGCATTTGGAGAAGAACAAACTGGGAGGAGGGTAGAGAGAATAGTGCAACAATGAATGAATGGAAACCCAAAATCTCTGTAAATGTTTATGAAAATTAATAAAATATAGAAAAAAAATTCCATAAAAAAAAAGTGTTGATTGTGGAGCCAAGCAAAGTAAAGCTGTTAACAATTGCAGTCCCTTCACCGTCTATCCTGATGCTTCCAATCGGCCCAGTGGTGAGAATCTTTGTTTTCTTGATGTCGAGCTTCAATCCATCTAAAAAACCCCAAATTTCCCTGAAAAATAAGGCCTAGAAATCGGATTTTTTTACAAGCATCACCATATGCCCCAAGAGATTGTGAAACATGCTAAATATGAAGTCTATTAACATAGAACAACAATTTCAACTTCAGTTGCATAGTGGAATCAGCTGGGGAGCTTTAAGAAAAAGTACTGATGTTTGAGTACCATCCCTGGTGCTTTTTATTTAATTGGTATGGGTTGCAGCCTAGGCACTGGGATTTTTTAAAAAGCTCCCTGAGTGAGACTCTGTATCAAAAAGGAACATATTTGGCTAAATTTAGCAAAAAGTTCAAAGTAAGTTACTGAAAGACACCAGGGTTTGTTATCATAAAAAAAGAAGCCCTGGAATTGGCTATCCACAGCTCATCTGAGGACTCTGTGATATATCATCACTCTGATGCCCATTCTTAGCTTATGACCTCCATTCTCCAGCTGAGGAGCTCCAGCTATCTACCAGTCCGATTTCGAGACTAGAAGAAAGGAGGACATGTTAAAGGCTGTGTGTCCCACATGCGCCAGGTCTCTGTAAGTAGTTGCAAGCAAAACTTCTTCCAAGATAACATATAGTCACAGCTCTGTGGCCTAGGGGTGGCCCAGTGGTAAGGAGCTGTGTTGCCAACCCAAAGGGTTGTAGTTCTAATCTGTCTGCTCCATGGGAGAAGAATGGTCAATTTCTCCTGTGCAATTTCCTGCTTCTGAAAACCCTCTGGAGGGTCAGCTAGGAGTCGGTTCTGTCTCATTAATACAGAACAATAGCAACAGTCACATTTAATTGTAAAGGGAACTGGTCTATCTATTATCTATCTATCTATCTATCTATCTATCTATCTATCTATCTATCTATCTATCTATCTTACACTGGCTTATTTTTTGTTAGATGACATCAAATTGGCTTCATAGTGACCTATATTGTACAACAACACTCTGCCCAATCTTTCAACATAATCACAATCTCAGCTGTGCTCATAACCATTGTTCCAGTCACTGTGTCAATCTATGTTGTTGAGGGTCTTTCTTCCCTTCTCTGACCCTCTACTTTTGCAAGTATAATATTCTTCTCTGGGGACTGACCCCATAATGTTGTTGTTGTTACTACATACAGTTGAGTCAGACCCAGCCCAGAGCTGACCCTCCAGTGAGTTTTCAGAGGCAGTAAATCATATAAGAGGAGATTGTCTTTCTTCCCCAGAACAGATGGTGGAATTAAACCATGTGCTTTTGGGTTGGCCTCACAGCTTCTTACCACTATGCCTCCAGAACTTCCTGATAATATATAATACATAACGTTGTTGTTCTTGTTGGTAGGTGCCGTCAAGTAAAATTGAGTACAATTCATAGCGACCTTATGAACAACAGATGTGAACTCTATCCTTTCCTATGTGATTTCAGTGACTGCTTCAGTCACTGTGTCAATCCATCTGGTTGAGTGTCTCCCCTCCCTACACCTTTCACAAGAAAGTCCGTCAGTCTTCACTCTCCCTCCACCTTTCCAAGTATGATATCCCTCCTCAAGGGCTAGCCTCTCCTAGCAGCATACCTTCAATTTATGTGAGACAAAGTTTCATTATCGTTGCTTCCAAGGAACATCTGGCTTCACCTTCTCCAAGATATGTCTGTTTGTTCTTTTGGCAGTCATAAAATATTCAGTACTGTTCTCCAACACAACTGAAAGGCATCAATTCTTCTTCTGTCATCCTTCTTCATTTCCTAGCTCTCAAATACATAGTAAGTGATTGAAAATCCCCTGGCCTGAATCAGGCACACCTTAGTCCAATGTTGTTGTTGTGTGTTATTGAGTTGAGTACGACTCAATGATTTGAAGAACAAAAGACCTGTTCTGTCCTGTGCCAGCCAGCCTCACACTTCCTGACACACAAGAGCCCACTGTGGCAGTCACTGTGTCAACCCACTTGGTTGAGGGTCTTCCTCTTCTTCGCCAACCCTCCACCCTTCCTAATATCAGTCTCATAGACCTTGCTTCCAAAGATAATAAGACATCACTTCTTACAATACAGTATCAATATTCTTCACCAGCACCATAATTAAAAGGCACCAATTTTACATTGAACCTCCTTATTCACTGTCCAACTTTCACATACATTTGAAACTATTTAAGACACTGCGGCTTGAGTTAGATGCATTTTAATCCTTAAAACTGCATCCTTTCTCATAATACTTTAAAGAAGTCCTTGGCAGAAGTTTTTTCCAAGGCAGTTTTATGACCAAGGCTTGATTATGAAGGAAAAAGGAGACAATGGGCATTAGGAAGCCTATTGAAGCCCAACTTAATCATAGAAACCAACCTATAGTCTTGGACTTATCTTTTATCACTTCAGACTCACCACTTATGTAAATGGTTCTATTTTTTATTCTTAATATGTGTGAAAAAGGATACATATTTTTTGCTAGTTTATGTAGATCGTTTAGATAGATAGATCAATAGAGATAGGTCGATGTTGTATTTAACCACTAAAACTAACTAACTAACTAACTAACCAACTAATTAACTAACCACTTGCCTGAAAGTCACTACTTAAACTCAAAATAAGAACAGAGGAAGTATTTCCCAGGATTTGTGAGAACACATTTTTCTTTTTTTAAAATGGCTCTATTGAAGTGGTATGATGCTCAGGCCACTTCTATTTGGACGACAAAAAGACCAGCTGCCTTTGAAAATGCTTGTGTTTAATTTTCAGAATCTAGCATGTGAAATGGGATAGCATTTGCATAAAGTGAAAATGATGGCACATTTTACCTAAATCTGAGATTGAATGGAGACTTTAAAAAAAATTGAAACTTGATAAATCGAAGAAAAAGGTTATAAAAGAGTTATAATTTAATAAGGACCCAGGAATAGATGGCATACCAATTGACATATTTCAGCTAACAGATGCTGCCCTGGATGTGCTCACCAAGTTGTGCCAAGAAATCTGGAGAACAACCACTTGGCCAACTGACTGGAAGAGATCTATATTTGTTCCCATTCCAAAAAAGGGTGACCCAACAGAGTGTGGAAACTATAGAATAATCTCATTGATTTCACATGCAAGATTCTATTGAAGATTATCCAAAAACAACTGGAAGAGCACATCAGCAGAGAACTGCCAGAAGTCCAGGCTGGATTTAGAAGGGGTTGTGGTACTAGGGATATTGTAGCTGATGTTAGATGGATCTTAGCTGAAAGCAGGGAATACTAGAAGAATGTCTATCTGTGTTTCATTGATTATGCAAAGGCATTTGACTGCATGTATCATAACAAACTGTGGCTGACTCTGAGGAGAATGGGAATCCCAGCACACTTGATCGTTCTAATGCAAAACCTATACTTGTACCAAGAGGCAGTTGTCAGAACAGAGCAGGGTAACACTGCATGGTTCAAAATTGAGAAAGGTGTATGCCAGGGAGGTGTCCTATATCCATACATTTTCAACCTGTATCCAGAACAGATTATCAGAGAGGCTGGGCTCTATGAGAAGAAGTGTGGTGTCAGGATTGGTGGAAGATCTGTTAACAACTGCGTTATGCAGATGACACAACCCTGCTTGCTGAAACTGAGGAGGACCTGAAATGCTTGTTGCAGAGGGTCAAGGACTGCAGCCTTCAGTATGGATTGAGGCTCAATGTCAAGAAGACAAAGATACTCACCACTGGACCGACCAATTGGCAGCATCAGGATGGATGGTGAAGAGATTGAGATTGTTAACAACTTTAGTCTGTTTGGCTTCATGGTCAACACTCTTGGCACCAGTAACCAGGAAATCAAAAAACATATTGTGATGGGAAAGTCTGCTGTTAGGGACCTCTCCAGGGTACTTAAGAGCAATGATGTCACTCTGGAGACTAAGGTGCGCCTGATACAGGCCATGGTCTTTGCAATCACTTGATATGCATCAGAGAGTTGGATAGTGACTAGGGAGGATAGAAGGAGAATTGATACCTTTGAGCTGTGGTGCTAGAGAAGAGTATTAAATGTACCATGGACTGCCAAGAAAACAAATAGATTTATCATGGAGAGGGTTAAACAAGGCTGCTCCTTGGAGGCAAGGATTCTGAGGCTTCGTCTGACATACTTTGGACATGTTGTAAGGAGGGATAGGTCCTTGGAGAGGGACATCATGCTTGGGAGGATGGAGGGATGATGCAACAGGGGAAGACCCTCAATGAGGTGGATTGATTCAATCGGGATGGGTGTGTCAGAGGCAGTGCGATTGGTACTGGATAGAGCAGGGTTTAGGGCTGTTGTACATAGGGTCGCTATGGGTTGCAAGCGACTCGACGGAGCATAACAACAACAACAACATTAGCAATAAAAGATGGAGAGGAAGCTAGGCAGCTCAGGAAGGTAGGGTTACAAACTGTCGGATGATCTGTGATCAAGAGTGTAATGATATGATTGAGGGAAATTGAATTAGAACCTCATTAGACCATTTAAACAATATTATATACAATAATTGGGTTATAACAACATGTAGTACATTATTTCCTTAATTCAGAAACCTATTCAACATGTATGGCATAGTATTCTATGGTAATGCCTTAGGTATCTGATGCTGGTATAGTAGAAATGCTTCAAGTGGATGACTTGAACCAACAGAAGTTTATGATGTCTCTTTAGGAAGCAGGAAGTGTGAGCTCATGGTGTCAGCTCTAGCTTTCTCTGTCAGCTCACAGTTAAGAAGAAAAGCCCTTGTCTCCTTTCAGCATCAGTTTCTTGAAGATCTCTGTGTCTTCTTGGTATCAATATTCCCTTGTTATAAGAGACTCCTAATGCAGGGGTCCCAAGTTCAAGTAACACTTCTGGCTCTTTATTCTTGGTGGTACTCAAGTTACTAGATCTCTACTTTCTGTTGTTATGTGCTGTCGAGTCGCTTGCGACTCATAGCTACCCTATGTACAACAGCTCTAAACTTTGACTCAAAATATTACCGAGTCCTGTAGAGTATAGACTACCTCATACTGCATGACTACACATAATACTCCCAAATTAGCCACACAAAGGTTAGGGTTTATAGTCCATTGGATAATTACATCAGATTTAACAAAAGCAGGATAATTACATCAGATTTTAAAAAACAAAGGATAATTACATGATATTGAGAGTCATGGCCTAGCCAAGTTGACATTGTGTTTGGGAAACAAAATTCAATCCATTACATAAAAATATTTACTTTTTTGCTAACTGTTGATGCATTACCATTTCTGTTGCCCATAGTAGCAGCAGTTAAGAAATCAAACGATGTGTTTAACTGGGAAAATCTGCTATTAAAGATTTCTCCAAAGTACTAAACAGCAACAATGTTAACATAAAAATTAAGTGGTACCTGACCCAAGCCATGGTCTTTTGAATTGCTTCCTATGCATCTGAATGTTGTACAATAAATAAGGAAGACCTAAAAAAGAATCCACGCCTCTGAACTACGTGTGGGAGAAGAGTAGTCAATATCCTATGGACTGCCTAGTGAACAAACAAATCTGTCTTTGAGAAAGTGAAATCACAGTGCTTCTTAGAGACAAGGCTTGTAAAACTTTGTCTTACGGGGAGCTCTGGTGGCCTAGTGGCAAGAAGTTGCACTGCAATCCTAGAAGTTCATGGTTCGAATCCACCAGATGCTCTGCTGGAAAAGGAGGGGCAATCTCCTCCTGTACCGATCAGATCCAATCTGACCACACACACACACACACACACACACACACACACACACAATTTAAAACAAAAACAAAGCAAAACAAAACTTTGTCTTACATACTTTGGGCAAATGGTCAGGGACCAGTCCTTAAAAAGAGGCATCATGTGGAGAAAGGTGGAGAGTCAGAGAAAGAGAGGAAGAGCATGCTGAGATCATGAGGGTCATGCAGGTAGGGCACAGTTCATATGTGGTTTTCATAGGGTCACTATGAGTCATAATTGACTCGTCAGCACCTAACAATAACAATGAGATTCATAGTGTCTCTGTTATGACTTATTCATATCACCTATCTTGGTGCTGCTATACAGTTGTCAACAGAGTAGAGAAAGCCCCTAAATTAATTAGAAGGGTAGGGTGGTGACTGAGAGTAAACAAGCAAAACAGAGCACTTCATGTAGTAAATAAATATTTAACTTTGATGGGAGCAGTTATAGAAAAACCCTGGAGAAAATATATCGTTGTTGTTAGGTGATGTTGAGTTGTAGACGACTCATAGCAACCTATGAATGAAAGACCTGAACACCTGTATAACTTTCATCGTTTGGGTGCCACTCCTGCTTCCAAACTTGTTTTAATCAGAGAGCTCCACCCAACACTGTCCACCATTGGTAACCAACCATTAATGCATTTACACATCAGTGTCACAGCAACCTCGAGTTACCTCTCTACAGCAAATGGACAGACTAGTGCTATACCTCTTAGACGAGTATTTTAAAGTATTTTAAATTTGTAAAATCTCTAAATTGAATTGACCTTGGTATGTCTAAAGACCATGAAGAATAAATCATCGGTAAGAAATTCTCTTTAGCTGCAAGTAGCAGATACCAGACATCAGTGACTTAAATACCTATAAGTTGATTTTTCACATAGTTAAAAATCCTGAGAAAGGTAGTTGTAAACATTGATTCATGAGCTATCAAGGGTTGCAATTTCTGTAGTAATCAAAGGCCTTTTTCTCTGATTCCAAGATTTCTGGTAGAACTGCAGACTTTGTGTCTCTGTTACAGGCAAGCTGACAATGCAAAGAGCAATAAGCAAGACAGAACCAGTTAAGTGTGCCTCTTTTAACATGTTGCCGCACACTTTTAATTGACAACCATGCTTAGAAACACATTTTTTTATGTATTACCGTCATTTGCAGCAATGTGTTAAAAAATTTCCTCACAAGTCTCATCTATGAATATCTCCTTGATCAGGATTGTGCTGTATCATGTGATTTCCCTGCCCATAAATTTCAGTGTCTAATTTATCAATTTCTCTCTCTCTCTCTCACACACACACACACACACTCTCTCTCTCTCTCTCTAGCTCTTGCTCTCTCTCTTTCTCTCTCCATACTAGTTGTCTGTTGTTGTTGTTAAGTGCCATTGCATCAACTTAAATTCATAGCAACACTTTGAATAACAGATCTGAATTTTGCTCTATCATGCACCATACTCCTAATTTCTGATATATTCAAACTCATTGTTACAGTCACCATATCTAGTGAGATCAAAACCCAGAAAAACTCAAATGTGTTGCCATTGAGTCAGAACCCTCTCATACCTGACCATCTAGCAAACTTTCAGAGACAATTGCCCATCTTCCTCCTCTGGAGCAGCTGGTGGAGTTGAATCATCAAGGAGGCACCACCTGTTAGTAACATAACTCCCTATGGAGTAATTGCCAGAGCTGCAGGGATTCCCTAATTTAAAAAAGTTGAAGTAATATTTAGGATAGGATCTCAATCAAAGCTGAGATGCCATGAATGGCAGGGTACTTGAACAAGAGAAATAAGAAAATGGGTGCTGAGGTGAAAGAAACATAAATGCAAGAATATCCTTAAAGTCTTCTCTTTCTTTCCCATTTTCTTCTTGATTTTATAGAGGCAGATAATGTAAATGAATCATTACAAAGTAGTGCTATCAATGCTGCAATAGAAATATGCAGATGATATCGTAGAGGTGTAATAAAAGCAGCAATCAGCTCTCTTTGAGTGGGTATAGCTAGGGGACACTTTATAAAGGAAATTATGCCATTTAAGCTGAGTTTGAAGAATCATTTGCTTTGCTCATTATCATTAAGTTTGAGCCTGACTCAAGCTGACCTTCCATTGGATTTCTAATGGTATAAATTATTTGAGAGTAGTATCTTTCTCCTTTATTTGAGTAGCCTTGTGTCTACTTCCAGTAAGACACAGGACATAATACATATCTTGGGCCAAGGATAAATAGAAATGAGAATTTGCTAAAATGGATCGAGATCCTATTGTGTGTTGTATCCTGTGTATGCATTGTCTCAAATTAATGAATCTAAGATCATTTAGATTTAGACTCAGTGTGATAATGTTTATAAAAACTGACATGTTGATTAGGAAAAATCACCCTAAGACTCACCAACAAACTGCATTATGCAGATAACACAACTTTAATTGCTGAAACTAAGGAGGGCCTGAAACATTTTGCTGCAATGTAAAGGACTGTAGTCTGCAAGATAGATTGAAGCTCAACATCAAGAAAATGAAGATTCTCACTACTTGGCCAAATAGCACCATTGCGATATCTGGAGAAGATATTGAGACTGTTAACAATTTTAGCTTGAAAAAAAATTGGTTTGCTCGTTTCCCAAATCAACACCTTTGGTGCACCAGTAGTCAAGAAATCAAAAGACAAATTGCAGTAGGGAAATTTGTCAGGGACCTTTCCAGAGTACTGAAGAGCAAGGATGCCAGTCTAGAAACAAAGGTGTGCCTGATCCAGGCCATGGTCTTTGCATGCAATTACTTGCTATACATCAGAGAGCTGGACAATGATTAAGGATGACAGAAAAAGAATTGATGCCTTTGAGTTGTGGTGCAGGAGAATAGTATTGAACATACCACGAACTGCTAAGAGAATAAACAGTAATATCCTAAACAGGATGAAACCAAGCTGCTCCTTGGAGGCAAGGATTTTGAGACTCGGTCTCATATACTTTGGACATGTAGCCAGAAAGGACCAATCTTTGAAGAAGGATATGCTTGAAAGGGTGTAGGGACAGCTCAGGAGAGGAAGACCTCAGATAAGATGGATTGATACAATAACTGTGGTAATGATGATAGGTGTGTCAGAGACAGTGAAATTGACTCAGGATAGGGCAAGATTGAGAGTGTGCATAGGGTCACTATGAGTCATAGTTTACTCGATGGCATATAATAACAACAACAACAATGGCCTTATCATAGAAATCAAAATAATTTCCCTAAAGTGGATTTCAACTCATGAAAAGTAACAGAGACTAACATATAGTGACCTAATCGTTAAAAACCAAACCATTTGCTTTGATGTTAATTTCAACTCATGGTGACTTTCATGTGTTGTAGATCACCAGACCTTTCTTCCAAGGCATCCCTGGCTGCATTTGAACCGCCAATCTTCCTGTTGGTAGAGGAGCACTTATCCATTTATGCCATTCATAGAACCAACTATATAGACAAGATTGTTTCACCAGAGTCCTGTGATTCTTTTGCAGTTTCCATCATGGTTCCACGAAGGTGACTTGATCCAGAGCAAGTTAGCATCCAAAGCTGACTTTTAATTCTAAGTTCCCTATGTTTGTTTTCCTGAAACACCCAAAAAGTGAAGTATTTTAAAAATATCTTATGGCTTAGAGGTATGAAGCTGCATTGCAATCTTGAAGTCATGAAGTTCTAATCTACCACCTGTTCAGCAGAGAAAGATGTGCAATCTCTTCCCATGCAATTAACTGCCTCTGAAAATTCACTGGAGGGTCAGCTATGAGTGGATTCTGACACAATAGTACTCAACAACAACATTGTGTATTAAGTTGAGCTTTCAGAAAATTGAGCTGTTTTTCAATATATTTTGTGAGAACAGAATTTGAACACTTGTCTGTCTGCCACCTGAGCTTATCCTCTTGCCATTACATTGGATTATTTTTCCTTCTCTATAGGCATGTCCTTTCTGTTCTTAAAGTGACATAAGAATTGGCTTACTGCTTTTCTTTCACTGCCACAAACTATTATTTTCACTCAGAGGAATCACTTTTCTCTGGGACATTCTTTAGGACAAGGACCTCTTCAGCAAGCAGACAGCCAATTTGAGGGTTTTTAAGGTTTCCTCAGCTAGGAACAAGAAGAAAATAGACAGGGAGGGAAAAGAACAAAATTATGGCCTTACTGAAGCTGCTAGTGGAACGTGAATAGATCTTGGCTCAGCATTCTTGAAGCTTCAGCACTTCCTTTCAAGTTCCAAAATTTTCACACTTTCTTTTCTCAGATTATGTCTTCCCAAATTGCTTTGACCTTTGGAATCTTCCTTCTTAGTTGTTTATGAAAATTCTGTAAATGATTCCCTGGAATTATTTGACCCAGAATTGGATGAGCTGGATCTGGATAGCTCAGGAACAAACCAATTTGCTTTTTTTTTCAAAAGTGAAACATTTTAACAGGAGCAGGCTATCACGTCACTACAATGGCATTGGGCATCAGGATATTCCTATACCAGGATGGCAGGGAATAGATAGGTGAGAAGACAATTGGGAATGAGAGTGAGGCGTGATACCAAGTACTCGAGAGGCCAACGGGGAGACAATTACCACCAAGATGGTAGGGATACTCTTAAGAGAGTAACACTGATTCTTTAAGAGTAAGATTGGAAGAGATTGTGGGTGTTGCTGTTGTTATATGCCATCGAGTCAACAACCCATAGTGACCTTATGAAAAACAGATCTGAACTTTGTCTTGTGCTACCCTCACAATCTCCACTATGGGTGAGTCCACTGTTATAGCCATTGTGTCAGTCCTTCTTGTTAGGGAACCCTCTTTCTTCTCTGATCTTCTACCTTTCCCATTATGATGTCTTTCTCCAAGGACATGTCTCCCCTGACTACGTGCTCAAAGTATTGAGATGAAGAGTCACACCATCCTTGCCCCTAAGAAGTTGATTCTTCCAAGATAGATCTGTTTGTTCTTTTGACAATCCATGAAATACTCAGTATTCTTCTCCAATACCACAATTCAAAGGCATTGATTCTTCTGTCATCTTTATTCATTTTCCAATTTTTTTAATTGTTTAGGTTTTATTTTTATTTCCTTTATTTCTTTTTCTATTTATTTATTTATTTTTATTTTCTTTTTTTTTAATCAATTTTAACGAAAGTACAAAGCAGAAGAGCTTATTAGACCAGGGTCAGAATATTATATCTTAAAAATATCAAAATTCCTTACTAATGAATTCTAAGGAGTCAGCTCTCTTAGCAAATGGAGTTTAAAATGACAGTCATTATCTAAGTGACTTACTTCATAGGATTTTCAATTTTAGGCCACACAGCCTGCCTGTTAGAGCTTCAGGTTCTGAGCTTTAGTCTCAGTGTGCTTAATTTTTAAGTATTTAAAGTTGACTTGAAATTATCATTTCATTTTTGTCATCCACTAACAGAATGTAAGAAATAAGTCAATGTGATTTTTCTCTCTTATTTTTCATCTTCAGTATCACTTTCCTGTAATTTTATTTCCCTGAACATTTCTGATTGACTTAAAATTAAATAATAACTCATTATCCATTACCTCACCAAAACATCTTTTTTCTTACATAAAATTTTTGTTTTATACTGATTTTCTTACAAAGTTCATACACATTGTTTTCATACCATATCTTTCCCATTTCTTTTACCCACACCCTCCTCCACTGATCAGATTGTGTAATCGTATAATTATCTCCCTACTCATCCTCACTCTTCTGCTCCTACCCTCCCCCCCTTGGATCCTCTTACATGTTTTACTAGTTATCTTTCTATTTCTACAATATTGGCCTTATACATATCTGTCCTTATAGGACTGAATTAGTTCACTTAGCATAATGCTCTCCAGTCCCTCTAAAGTTAAGTAGTGATTTTCAAAATCATTGTTCCTGCATGCTGCAAAATATTCCATCATGTGAGTGTACCATAATTTCTTAATTTATTTCATTGTAGTGGGACATTTGGGCTGTTTCCATGTTTCTTGTGATGGTTAATAATGTTGCTATGCACACTGGTGTACAAATCTTCATTTGTGCCTCAGTTTTAATTTTCTCAGACTGTATTCAAGCAGTGGAATAGCTGGGTTATATGGAATTTCTATGTTCAGTGTCACCAAAACATTTCTGATACAGTTAAGATATAAGTGGGAAATATAAATTTTTCCTTAAATTGTCTCTGATACATGTTGTGTTGTTTTCAGTGCCATCAAGTTAGCTATGATTCTTAGTGACCCTATGAACAATACTTACCTGATCCTATACTATGCCCACCATTTCTGATGTGGTGGAGACCATCCTTGCCTCTAAGGAGTATTCTGGTTGCACTTGCTCCAAGATGAACTTGCTTATTCTTTTGATAGTCCATGGAATATTCAACACTCTTATTCAATACCACAATTCATTCAATTCTGAGACACAGTAAGCACTTAATATTTTGTGTTCTTCTTGTGCAATTTACGGCCTCTGAAAACCTGCTAGAGGGTCAGCTGTGAGTCAGTTCTGACTCCACATTAATGCAATTACTGTTTGGGTATATATATATATTTAGTTTGAATATCTTGCTAATTTATTATACAGCTAAAACATTTTGGATTTTATATAATTTCTTTATCAGGGTTAATTATTTTAAAATAGATGTTGTTGCTGTTATATACCATCCAGTTGAAACCAACTCATAGCTAATACTTCAGCAGGTTTTCAGAGGCCGTAAATCTCACAGGAGTGGATTGACCAACTTGAGAAGTAACTGGCAGATCAAACCATGTGCCTTTGGGTTGGCAGCACATCTCCTTACCACAAAAACACCAAGAAACTGAAAGGAGAAAAGAGAGAGATGATGCCTCAAAACAAGAAATGAATAAAGGAAAATAGAATCCCGGATCATTCACCTTTATAAGATTATTATCCCTGGTTTTGTACTACCAATATTGATCCTATACCATATACTTATTTGTGTTCTGGAAAATATCATCACAGACATTTAAAAATGTAAATTTGCCTTGGTTTATTTCACAATTTCATTTGAAATAATAACATCTGAGTACAGGCCTCTGTGGTAGCCTAGTGGTAAGAAACTGTGCCTCAATCCCAATGGCATGCAGTTTGAATTTATCAGATGCTCTGTGGGGAAAGGATGGGCAATCTCCTCCTCTGCAATTTACTGCCCTTTAAAACCTGCTGTAGAATCAGCTATGGGTTGGTTTTGATTCCATGGCAAACAAACAGCACCATTTCAACTAATCAATGTAAAAGAGAATGTTTGGATTCTTTGTATGATTGTCATTTAGGGACTAGTGATCTGAATGAATCCATGTGTCCCTTCCTTGCAATTCAGAAATACCTTCATCAAGGGGAAGTAGAAGATCAATTAGTTCTCACAGTCACAACAAATGATGGAAAGCCCTAGCATTAGTAATTCTCACTCATGTGACTATGGGGAGGATGAGAAGCTAAGGTAAGTCTTGCTGGTCAGTATACAGATATGAGAGTCAGAGCACCATTCTTTCTCCTTAAGACTTGAGCTACTTTGAAAAGTAATAGAAAAATTCTTTCATTGTTATACAATCCCTCCCCTCAGGTCCACTCCACTATGCAGCCTTCATTCTGGACTCCTGTCATGAAAATAATACCTAGTCAAATATTGCTTTTAAACAGTTCTCTCCCTCATCTGTTTCAATTTAGTATATATAATTTATCCCATCTTTTTCACTCCCCTCCTCCAACCCCGATATCAGTTCCATTTTATAAGAGTGGCACTATGCAGTATTTGTCCTTTTGTGACTGATATATTTCACTCAGCATAATATCCTTCAGGGTCACCCATTTTGTATAATATTTCATGAGTTCCTTGTTTTTCAATGCAACATAGTATTCCATTGTGTGAATATAGCACAGCTTCTCTATCCATTCATTTATTGATGGACATTTAGGTTGCTTTCAACTCTTTGCTATTGTGAACAAAGCTGCAATAAGCATTGGTGTGCATATAATCTGCTTGGGTGGCGATTATGGTTTCTTTGGGATGTATATTCCCAGTAGTGGAATTGCTGGGTCAAATGGTATTTCTATTTGCAACATTTTGAGAAAGTGCCATACAGCCTTTCATAGTGGCTGTACCATTATATACTCCCACCAACAGTGAATAAAGTTTCCAATTTCTCTACAACCTTGCCAGCATTTGATATTTGCTGTTCTGTTAAATTTTGCTATTCTTACTGGAGTGAAATGCTATCTCATATTTGTTTTGATTTGCATCGCTTAGAGCTAGGGATTTTGAACATTTCTTCAAGTGTTTGTTTGCCATATGAATGTCTTCAAAGAGAAGAGCGAACGGGGGGGAGGGGTTGGGCAGGGAGAAAAGTGCAACAATGAATGAATGGAAATCCAAAGTCTCTGTAAACTTTTATTAAAATTAATAATAATTTTTAAAAAGGGAGCGGGTAAGGAAAGAAGGAGAAAAAAAGAGAATTAGCTACATCAGAAGAATAGAATGTGAAGAGAACTGAGTGACTCCGTGCATGTTTTTTCCCTCTGAATCACATTCCCTTACTACATGAAGTTAAAGCTTGAATGGCTACATCTGTTTGAGTGCTGTACTGTTACTGAATAATGAGAAAACGGCTCAGATTATTTTAGGCCACTGTGTGAAGCATAATGCAAAATGTTCCTTCCATAAAACAAGCCATATTCACCACTTATAAATTCACAGTTTCCATTTTTTGTTTTTTAAGGATCAAATAGATTTCAAGCTACCGTGTCTTTCCAGAGTCAAAGTGGCTTTAAATGATTCTCTAAATTTTAAATATTAGGCTATTGTAGAGGTGCTATTGTAAATCAGATGTGAAAATGTGAAGTGAGTTCGGCTATCCATTTAGGTATAATCTTTCCAAAAAGAGATGTGATTACAGTTCGTTCTGAGAAATTCTTGTTTTATCTGTTGGCATGATAAAGGCATTCTCCAACTTCTGAGAAGGATATTCTGTGGGAGGCAGGAAAGTAGACATCATAAGAGAATGATTCACCTGCGAAAGAGTAAAAGAAATGAAGAAAAGAGGGGTTGAACTGTACTTTTTGGGAACTATGCTGATAAACGATTTGGCACTGCCAAGAGATAAAGGACTGAAGGAAGTTGAGGAGAAGTTCTTTTCTTTGTCTAGAAATAGCCAATCACAAATTGGCTAGAGCTGGTGTATAATCCAGTGACTCAAAGCCGAGATCCAATAGGAGCTCCGGTAAGCGGTGTCAATAATGAAAAGAATTAAACTGAAAGGTACACATCCATTTATGCAAACCAGGCTTCACTGATTATTTTCATGTGGAAATGTGGATCAAATGTTGTCAGACATTCAGTTTTCCCTCCCTCCTCTTTTAGAAGACTCACAAACTCAGGTTTGTATGCCTGGGGTCACCATGAGTCAGAGACTGACTCAACTGGCAGCTCATAACAACAGCAATCACAGTATCACATCTATAACATTGTGGGGAAAAGTCAATGATGGCCAATAGAAAAAGTCTGCCAATTAAGAATGGCCTCAGCCATTACTGTCTACCTTTGTTAGTTAATCACCTGCTTGTTTGCTCATAATGTTTGCAGACTGTGGAGTGTAAATAATTAGACAAATGGCTTAACAGTTTTCTCATTCTGTTTTAATTAGTAGCTATGACTTATATTATTTCAGAATGGTACACTCTAAGTGGTAAAATTTGTTAATATCTCTCAACTTATTGAAAAACAAATCAACCACATATAGGGAGAAATGAAGCTATTTTGTCTTCTGTATTTGCTTGGCTCTACAATCAACACTCTTGATACCAGCAGCCAGGAAATAGATATACAAATGGCATTAGGAAAGTCTGCTATCAGAAAACTCTGTACAGAACTGAAGAGTAACAATGTCATTCTGGAGACTAAGGTGTGCCTGACACAGGCTGTGGTCTTTGCAATTACTTGCTATACATCAGAAAGCTGGACAATGACTAGGGATGAAAAGGAGAATTGATACCTTTGAGCTATGGTGCTGGAGAAGAGTATTGACTATACCATGGACTGCTGGAGAAAAAACAGGTTCATCCTGGAGAGGGTTAAACCAGGCTGCTCCTTAGAGGCAAGAGTTCTGAAGTTTCGTCTGACATACTTTGGACATGCTGCAAGGCCGGAGCAGTCCTTGGAGAGGGATGTCATGCTTGGGAGCAGGGAGGGCAGTGCAGGAGTGGAAGACCCTCGATGAGATACATTGATTCTGTGACTGGGGTAATAGTGATAGGTGCGTCAGAGATAATAAGATTGGCAAAAGATAGAGCAGGGTTTAGGCCTGTTTTACATAGGGTCATTATGAGTCACAGGTGATTCGACACCACATAATAGCAACATTACTAATTAATCGATGTAAAAATTATTTTGGTAGCTGAAGGAAAATTATATGGAGTAATTGTTGTTGTTAAGTGCCATTGAGTCAAGTATGACTCTTAGTGACTTTATAAATAAAAATTCTGAAACCTGTCCTAGCCTGTGTCATCTTCATCTCTGACACACTTGTTGCAGACACTGTGTTAATCCATCTGGTTGAGCATCTTCTTCTCTTTCAATGACTCTCCACCTTTCCAAGCACGATACCCCTCCTAACAACATCCTCAAAGTGTGTGAGATGAAGCTTCACTATTCTTGTTTCTAAGGAGGTCTCTGGCTGTACTTCCTTCAAGACATAGATAGCTATTTGTTCTTTAGCTGTTCATGGGATATTCAATACTGTTCTTCAACACCAAAAATCAATATCAATTATTCTTCTGTCATCCCTATTCATTGTTCAGCTCTCATCAGCATAGCAAGTTAGTGAAAAGACCACACCCTCAATCAGGTGCACCATAATCTTTAAACTAATATAGTTGTTCCTCAGTACTTTGAAGCAGTCCCTGACAGCAGCCTTTCCCAATGAAATAATCTCCTGATATCCTGACAACTGGCACCAAAGGTGTGAGGGGACAGCATAAACCCCATTTTTTATAAACCCCCATTAATACCAGAAGCAGAAGCAGACCATAAAAATTCTTAGCTTAAAGCAAACACAAATGCCTCAGGTAAAGTCTTATCTGTCTTTGCAAAGTAAAGAATTAACTAGTGTCTACATGATACAAAAGAGTAAAGGCAGGCAAAGTAACCAGCCCGTCAAAAGCCGACCCACATGACTGATCCCCTGACCCACCAACCATGATCTCAATCTCCCCTCCCCAACAGTGGAAACCAGGAAAGCCATAAAAGCAACTGTGGGAGGGGACTCAGGGCTTTTTCCCTCGCCACCCTCCTACCGAGGGAGAAAGCCTCCACTTGTGGATACTCTGGAATAAAATGCTTATTTGTATTTACAAACATGTGGATTATTCTTTTGAGGGGCATTTTGTGGGCAGAACAGGTGTTGATGATGCATCTAAGTAAGATTAAATCCACAGCAATTCCAATCTTTTCTCTATCTTTCTTGATATTGTTTTCTATCGATACAGTGAAGAGGATTTTTGTCTTCTTGATATTGAGATGCAATCCATATTGAAGGCAGAAAGCTTTTCAAGTCCTCTTCACTTTCAGCAACTAAGGTTGTATCATCTGTATAATGCAGGTTATTGGTGAGTCTTCTTCCAATTTTGATACCACATTTGTCTTCATAGAGCCATAAAGGAAGTATGAGATAGAGTCTTTAGATAGTATAAATGCTTAATCTGCTCAACTGCTAAATGAAAAGTTGGGAGTTCAAGTATACCCAAAGATACCTCAGAAGAAAGACCTAGCTATGAAATTGAAAACTCTATAGAATACAGTTTTTCTCCGTCACTTCACCATTAGTTACAGTCTACTTGATGACAACTGTAGAAATATGTTACTCACTTCTGGAACTGAATAAGGAAAGAGTTTATAAGACTTGTACATTTACCTCTGATTCAAGTTGCTTGGAAGACCATCTCATTAGCTAAGAGGACAATTATTTAAATAACACACAGATGACTTATTGTTCACTTGGGTTAAACAGGAGCCATTGCTCTTAGAATCAAGATCAAGATAAGTGGCCTGTCTGGTGTAAATCTGAATCCAAGGTCTGCATGCATTCTGAATATTGGGGATACATATTTCAACTTTGATGGTATTCTGAGGGGAAATTGTAACAATTCTCTCTGACCTTCCTTATTTCTTACTATTTTTATTATTTGTTAGACAATAGGAGTTAACTGAAAAAGGACATTATATATAAAATACAACATGGGCTCTGATGGCCTAGTGGCAAGAAGCTGTACTGCAATCCCAAAAGCATGTGATTCAAATTCATCAGCCACTTCGTGGGTGAAGGATGAGCAGTATTTTCTCATGCAATGTACTGCCTCTGAAAATCTACTGGAGGATCAGCTATGGGTTGGTTCCAACTCAACATCAAACAACAATAACAATGTATGAAATACAGACAAATGCCACTTTGTAAGAAAAGTTGTGGCCATTTCTGGGCAACTATTACTGAATAACCTGTAAAGAATAAAAAACTGTGATCATCTCCTGTGTTTTGCTAGTATATCAAACATTTTCTCTATTCCAAGAATCAAAATTTTATGTTGTTCAACGAGTTCTCCATTTAGCTTTAGCAGATCCTGTTGCCTACTATCCCTTCCCCCAGTAGACGATGTGGGTAACATGAGATGAAGGTGAAGAGGGTTGGGGCTGGAAGGGCATGGATGATACCTGTGGAGAGAAAACTCATTAGGGAGAAATGGATGCATTTGAAGGCAAGTTGGATCAAATGACTGACCTTTAAGTTCATTAAAAACTCTAACATTCTAAGATGCTCTGATAATTTGTTATTTTCATGATAGTTCTTTTTAGTTATAGATTCAATGTCTATAATTCACTATCAGTGCTTTGAGCATCATTATTATACTACTAATGCAATTACACTTCCTGAGTTCCATAGAGTCCCCAACTCTTAAGCTTTCTGGATTCTCAGATAAGTCTTTTTGTTGATTATTATGTTATTTCATTTAAGTATATTATCGTAACAGATACGTGTGCTTTATAGTATTGTGTTGGCTTTCTGTCTCTTCCTTCATCTGAAATTATTATTACAACTTTTTATAACTTTAAATGTAACACAATAGGCATCTCTATCTTGAATCTAAGTAGCTCAACCAGCACCCAAGTATGTTTATACTACATTTTTATAAGCAAATTATGGTAGCTTGGACTCCAAATGAATTAGCTCTGGAAATTCATTCTCTTCCAAACATCCACAATTCTTTCTGGAAGTCCCCAAAAGTGCTTATGAGCCCAGGCAATAAAAACTCTCATCGTTATATTGAAATCGACTCACAGCTGATCTTTCAGTGGGTTTTCAGAAGTTGTAAATTGCATAGGAGATTAGTCTGCTATCACAGGCATGCTGAATAAATTTCTAGCCGTGCTTTCCCTGCCTTGTTCAGCTCTGTTTCCACAAGCGCCTCCTCCCCCGCCCCCTTTAGAGATATTTGCCCATCTTTGTTCCTCAGTAACCTTCATTTGTTTTTCTTTAAACAGACTTGGTGATGTTGCTCTACAATATGTCTTAAAAGTCCCTATTATCTTTTAATACATCATACTATATGTATTTACTTCATTCCTATTCAGTGCAAGGCCCCGTGTTTTGCACTGTGGAACATACAGGGGGAAAGTACATTTTTAGCTGTCTATTTAAAAAGGAATTCTCAATAATTCTTCTTTAGGCAAATGCTAACGTTTAAAGATTGTAGAATATTTGGTAATTTTCTAAATCTAGAAAATTTGGCAACATCAATTCTTTCAGTTCTCAAAAGTGAGCACCTTTCCCCAGCCATTCATTCACCTTCAGTTGATTTTCTGAAGTAGTATATTGACCTAAAGACTCTAGTTCACATGAAGGGCAGGATGAAACCTTTAGTTGCACATGAACCTCTAGAAGAAATGTTTGATAATTTTCATAATTTCTAAGGAAATTTTGATAATATAATAATTTCTAAGGAAATACCATGGCCCCTAAACTCTTCTCAAACAAGGGCCTGGAATAGATTCCAAAACACTAACTACTAGAGCTTTGTGTCCAATTCTTCTTGCTTCAAGACACTGTTTTCCTGTGACATAGCAATCAATCTTTTTCTAACAGGGGGCTGTGGTAGCTGAGTGGTAAGGAATTGTATAGCCAATTCAAGGCCTTGAATTTTGTTGCTTCGTGGGAGACAGGACAATCTTCTCTGTGTGATTTACTGCCTCTGAAAATCTTGAAAGTCAGTCAGCTATGATGCTAGAATATGTAGGGACAAAAGTCTCTTGCCTGAAGTAGTAGTCAGTGAATTCTGCTATCCATACCCTTAGGTAACAATTTCTAGTTCCACTATCCCATTAAGGTAAACTAAGTAAAGCACTTAGCATGTGAATGAAACATGATAAGCCCTCAATAAACAATTGTTCATTAAAAAAACAATAAAAGAATCAATGGGTAGAAAATTAACATTGAATTGGAAAGGAAAGGACTGTTTAAAAGGAATATATGACTAAGTATTACCGATATGACAACAGCCTAGAATAACAGGTTCATTGCAAAGAGGACTGAGGAGGTAATTGTGCAACAATGAATGAATACTGAAAAAAAAAGCCACACAAAACCAAAATAAAACAAAAAAACCTGGGGCAGAGAGGAAGGAGGGAGGGGAATAAAATGTGCAACAATGAATGAAAATGTAACTTTTTTTTACACTTTCATTACAATCACAATTAAATGAAAATATTTTTTTAAAAAAAGAGTCAATGGTATTGATGGCCACATTTCAGTCTGATTGACATCTATCTAGGTGGTACAGCCGGGGATTGAGGCTACAATATGCCAGACCAGTTTGTGTGGCAGTAAGCAATTACTAGGAATGTAGTTTAGACAGCTAGTGTTTTACAGAAATAAAATCTTGAGTATTCCTGGACCTGTCTGAAAAGCCCAAGTACTTGGAGGCACAGAACCTTTGAGATCTGAGGGCAAATGCAAAAAAGGCTTTGCAATTGTAAATACAGGAGGTGAAGAGTCTGAGGCACTCAGATTTCCCTTGGCTGTAGCTCCTTGTTTGCCCTCCAGCCTTGCCCTGTATCAGCTCTAAGCAGTCAAATCTTTCTCAAATCTGAGCACTCAGAAGAATGAGCACTTATCTTTTGATTTTAAAGACTAAATACCCTATGAAAATTGACGAACATATCCTGGTGCTTTTATCTCAAGAAAGAATAATTGTAAAACATTTTGAGAGGCTCTTTTCTACAAGTTTTTCCCCCTCCCCTCTAGCTTACAGTAGTGAATGCTGAGGGAGTAGAAGGATGCTTCTGTGAACAGTCTGGATTCTCACAGCAGCCTGACACAGAGCAGTGACTCTTAACCCATATGCTTATTAGAATCCTGGGAAGCTTTTAAAGATACTAAAAGCTGTGCTCCATCCTTTCTTAAATAATCACAATGTCTGGGGGTAAAACCTGGGAATAATATTATTCAAAATCTCCACAGGTGATTTGAGAACCTGCAGTTGTGGTTGAGAACCACTGGTCGACAGGACAGAGAACTGGACTGGTCGTTAGCAGCCCTCAGAGTGACAGTCACACTTCTTGACAGAGAGATTTTGATCAGTTCCTTTGACGACTCTGGGGTGTAGTGTTGTTGTCGTTGTTATGTGCCATCTAGTCGCTTGCGACCCATAGCGACCCTATGTACAACAGCCCTAAACTCTGCTCTGTCCTGTGCCAATCACACTGTCTCTGACACTCTCATCCCAATTATCCCAGTCACTGAATCAATCCACCTCATAGAGGGCCTTCCTCTCCTGCGCTGTCCCTCCACCCTCCCAAGCATGATGTCCTTCTCCAAGGACTTGTCTCTCCTCACAACATGTCCAAAGTATGTTAGATGGAGCCTCAGAATCCTTGCCTCCAAGGAGCCACCCGGTTTAACCCTTTCCAGGACAAATCTGTTTGTTTTCCTAGCAGTCCACGGTATTCTCAATACTCTACTCCAGCACCACAGCTCAAAGGCATCAATTCTCCTTCTATCCTCCTTGGTCATTGTCCAACTCTCTGATGCATAACAAGTGATTGCGAAGACCATGGCCTGTATCAGACGCACCTTAGTCTCCAGAGAGACACCATTGCTCTTCAGTACTTTGGAGAGGTCCCTAACAGCAGACTTTACCATGGCAATGCGCCTTTTAATTTCCTGGCTGTTGGTGCCAAGACTGTTGACTGTGGAGTCAAGCAAACTAAAGCTGTGTACAATCTCAATCTCTTCACCATCCATCCTGATGCTGTCAATTGGTCCAGTGGTGAGAATCTTTTCTTCTTGACATTGAGCCTCAATCCATATTGTAGGCTGCAGTCCTTGACACTCTGCAGCAGGCACTTCAGGTCTTCTTCAGTTTCAGCAAGCAGGGTTGTGCCATCCGCGTAATGCAGGTTGTTGATAAATCGTCCACCAATCTTGACCCCACATTTCTCCTCATAGAGTCCAGCCTCCTGGATAATCTGTTCTGCATATAGGTTGAAAAGGTATCGAGATAGGATGCATCCCTGGCGTACGCCCTTCCCAATTTTGAACCATGCAGTGTTCCCTTGCTCTGTTCTGACGACTGCCTCCTGGTCCAAATATAAGTTTCGCATTAGAACGATCGAGTGTTCTGGGATCCCCATTCTTCTCAGAGTCAGCCATAGTTTGTTATGATCTACACAGTCAAATGCCTTTGCACAGTCAATGAAACACAGATAGACATTCCTCTGGTATTCCCTGCTTTCAGCCAAGATCCATCTGACATCAGCTACAATATCTCTAGTACCACGACCCCTTCTAAACCCAGCCTGGACTTCTGGTAATTCTCTGTTGATGTGCTGTTCCAGTCGCTTTTGGATGATCTTCAGTAAAATCTTGCTTGTATGTGAAATCAGTGAGATTGTTCTGTAGTTTCCACACTCAGTTGGGTCACCTTTCTTTGGAATGGGAACTGACTCTCCCAGTCAGTTGGCCAAGTGGTCGTTCTCCAGATTTCTTCACACAACTTGGTGAGCACACCCAGGGCAACATCTGTTATCTGAAATACTTCAATTGGTATACCATCTATTCCTGGAGCCTTATTTTTTGCCATTTCCTTCAAAGCAGCCTGAACTTCTTCTTTCATCACCATAAGCTCTTGCTCATATGGGGTGTAGTATTATTTAAAAAAAATAATTTCTAGGTATTTTTGTTCTTTTAGCTGTAAAAATTTCATGCATATTTTACAGTATTACTTCTTGTCATTGTTGTTAGATGCTGTCAAGCTGAGCACTATTCATAGCGACTCCATGAACAGCTGACCTGAACCTTGCCCTATCTTGTGCTATCTTCATCATCTCTGACACACAAAGGCCATTGCTGAAGTTACTTTATCAATCTAACTCTTTGAGGGTCTTCTTTTTCACTGAACCTTCATCTTTCCAAGTATGCTGTTCCTTTCCAAGGAACAGCCTCACCTATCTACAGGTCCAAATTAGGAGAGATGGAACTTTTCTCTTTGCCTCCAAAGAGTCCCTCCGGCTGCGCTTTTTACAAGACAGTTCTATTTATTCTTCTGATAGTCTGTGGGACATGCAGTAGTCTTCTCCAGCACCGTCATTCAAAGACATCAATTCTGTCATCCTCATTCATTTTTCCAGCTCTCTGATGCTGATGCAAAGGCATTTGACTGTGTGGATAACAACAAATCATGGTTATCAGTGAGAAGAATGAGCATCTATGAACACTTAATTGTGCTAATATAAAATCTATACCTGGACCAATCAGCTGTTATTCAAATGGAGCAATGGAACACTGCATATTTTAAAATAAGAAGAGTATGTGTTAGGGTTGTATCCTTTCTCCACTCTTATTCAGTCTGTCTGCTGAAGAAGAATGTGGCATCAGGATTGAAGGAAGACTTATTAAAAACCTACATTATACAGACGACACAACTTTGGTTGCTGAAAGTAAGGAGGATAAGAGACACTTGCTCCAGAAGATCAAGGACTATAGCTTTCGGTATGGATTACAACTCAACATTAAGAAAAGCATTGCTTATAGTAGAGGGAAATTATGAATAACCTAAAGATCCAAAATAAGAATTTGATTAATGATACTAATTGAAGTGGCATAAAGTGAAAAAGCATTTTATATAACACCTTTACCATGTTATCCCATTTTAAGGGCTCTCTGGTGGCCTATTGGTTAGGGAATAATGTGACCAACCCAAAGGCAGGCAGTTCAAATCTACCAGCTGCTCCTCAGGAGAAAAATGTGTAATCATGTAGGATTTACAGCCTCTGAAAATCAGAAGGTCTGTTATGACTTGATGGCAATGGATTACTGTTGTATCTCACTTTGAAACAAAGAAAATTTTATGTATTTACTACCTGTATAAATACATATGTGCACATACAGTTGTCCCTCATGACCTCCAGGAAATGGGTTCCTTTACCAGCTGTTGTGAGGGAGAAGGATGTGCAATCTCCATTCATGTAATTTTTTGCCTCTGCTGGAGGGTCCGCTGTGAGTTGGTTATGACTTGCCAGCACACAACAACAACATAAATACACACACACACACACACACACACACACACACATGTCCCTCAGGATCTGCAGGGAACTGGTTCCAAGACTTATGTGACTCAGTATGCATAAGAGTAGATCTGACCTGTACGTGTCTTTAAGTAGCTTGTTTTTCAGAATTAGATCACCAGGCCTTTCTTCTGTGTGCCCTCTTCCTGGGGCTCTAACCTCTAATCTTTTGATTAATCATCTAAGTGTCTTGACCATATCCAGCACTGAGAGACTCTAAAATAGAGGACACTCTAAGCAAAATATCCAACACATAATAAGGTTTAAATAGGTGCTAACTCTTATTGTTAAAACCTTTTTCAGGATTCATTAACCAAAATTTATTTTTAAAATCAGTAAGAATTTCATTGTAATATAAAAGAAGATAATTGTACAGATTTATAGTTTATGCTTTACCAATTTGGAATAAGATTTCTAAAAATAGCTTGGAAGATTACATTTTGATTAGGAAAATGTTGGGTTTTTTACCCTCTTAGAACTTTTTTTAAAAAAAGATAATTTCAAGTGTTCAAAAATAAACCCACTGTGGTCTGACACCAAAAATAGAACGCTTTATTTTAGAAAGAATGCCTTGGAGAAATGATGAGCCACAGATACAGGCAGTTACCCTAGAATATGACTTCAGATTTAATGAAAGTATTTTTCTGTTAAAATAGACAAATATAATTATGTCTCTAGGAATGTTTTCCAAATGACATAGTATCTGCATATATAATAATCAATATATTCTGACTTTATTGCTAGGGCTACAGTCTGAATTGGAGAGAGGAATGGTAAGAACTTTTTTGTGTATTAATGGTTTTAATTCACAAACTTTACTGAGCTAAACAAGTTATGAAAACATCATAGGCAAGTGCCCTACTCTAGAGATTCTGACTTAATTTTGTGTAACTTGGACTTTGAAAATTTTAAAATAACCTCAGATTGTTCTGTAGGGAAGACAAGTTAGGGAGTCCCTGACTAGCCCACTAACTAAACAGAAATTACCTAAGTATCTCCCATTTGTTCCTCCTGGGGTTATTGCCCAAGAGTGACAATGAGTAGCTTCCCCAAGAGCAAAGTCCTCTTTTCTTTCTAGCCCTCTCTTGAGAGAATTATATCAATGGACCAGACCAGACACGCAATCTTTGCTATGCCAGCCTCATGTCACTAACTGTTCTTTATACTTCTACTTGAGTTGTAGCACCCCAGGGGCACATAGGTGAAATCCACCAGTTGCTCCTTGGACAAAAGATGGACAATCTTCTCCCTTGAAATTCAGTGCCACTGAGAACTCTGGAATGCCAGCTGAGTCAGTGCACACTTGATGGTACATAACAATAACACCTTTGGCTGGGCCTGTATTTACCCATTTTTTTAGGACTTTGATTCTCTGCTAAATGTCAACAAACCTGGAAAATATGGTTTCAGTCACATTAATTTTATGGAGAAACTATATCTCAGATAATAGCTTTGAAGACTCTCATTATGGTTTTTTCTTTTCTCAGAACCAGTTCAAAACCCTTTTAGCTTCCATGAACAGCATCCTGATTGCAGGGAGTGGTGTGAGAAAGATTCTCTTTCAGCTTCAATTGGAAACAGGACTGAGAACTTTCAATTGGATGAATGTGGTGATCAACAGGCAAATAAACTGTGATTTGATCCCTGTTTGATGTATTTCTCTTGGCAGCAGGATGCCATAATTTGGGTCAGATAGAAACTCAGCTTTTGAACTGGGTAATATGGAAGTCATTTATTCATCTTTTAAAAATAGTTCAAGCTTTACTACTCATATTGGATGCACTGATATAAGAAACTTTTGCAAGTAGGATTTAAAATAAATATTTCATTTCTCAGGCTACATTTGAAAATAAGATGTTTGAAAATAGTGGATATGAATAGTGTACATAGTAAGATTATATTTTTTAAAGTTTTATTGTCTACTAATGAAAAACTTTTAAATTTTTTAACTTTTAAACAATTACTTTCATGGTAAAAATGGTCTCAAATTGTTTTTAGGACATAAGCCAAAACCAAATGATATTTTTGATTCATTGTGACCCTATACTACCATGAATGAGAGTAAAATTAAACTATGTAGGGATTTGAGGGTTGTAATATTTTTGAAGCAGATATCCATGCCTGTCTTGGGAAGTGCTTGTAGGTGAGTTTTAACTGCCTTCCTTTCAGTTAGTAGTTACACACTTACCTGTTTGAAACATCCATGGATTCCTCCTTGAAACATACCCTTGTGATATTTTTATTTTTACATTATAGATAAAAATGAAAACTCACAGAGATTCAGTGACTTGGTCACAGGTCAAGAAATGGTTATTTTTCTTTATGTTTGGTTGGGATTTTTTTTAAAAAATAAAGAAAGTAGTTACTTTATGTTTTTTCTAATACTAGTTTATTTACAGAATTTGAATACATTGATTTTGAGAACAAACTCTTCCAATTTCCCTCCCGCCCACCTACAAATTGTACAACTCCATGATTAATCCCCCTCCCCCTGCATCCTCATCTCTCTGCTTCCAGCCTCTCCCAACCCCCTTGGATCCCTATCCTCATTCTACAATAATGGTTTTATACAATATTTGTCCTTGTGGGACTGAGTTAGTGATTGTTATTGCTGTTTTTGCTATGTTTGAGCTCATTGAGGTAGCCTCTTTCTCTTTTTTAATAACATTCTTCCTGGTTTATCAACTACAATATCTCTCTTCAAGGACAGGTTCCTCCTGCTAGCATAGCCAATGTATGTAAGATGTTACATCATTTTCAAAGAATATTCTAGTTGCTTTTCTTCCAGGAAAGATTTGTTAAGTTTTTTTACTCTCTAGGGTATATTTAATATCCTTCATCAAGACCATATTAACTCAAAGGCACCAATTCTTCTTTGGTATTTCTAATTTATCAACTAGCTTTCACATGTATATGAGACAGTTAAAAATACAATAGCATTTAGTCTTCAAGATGACATGTTTGCTTCTTGATATATTAAAACAGTCTTTTGCATCAGACTTGCCCACTGCAATATGTAATTTGACCCAACCAGGGGGATTCACAGTATTATTGCTGCAATAGGCTCTTGTGTGTCAGGGAGGGTGAGGATGGTGCAGGACAGCCTGAATTCAGGACCGAATTCAGATCTTTTGTTCATAGGATCACTATGAGTCATGCTCAACTCGACGGTACCTAACAACAACAGCTATTGGTGTTAATTATTACTCACATAAGACAAATCCCTTGACAACTTCAATTTTTTGTTTATTCATCCTAGAGAGGGTAAAGCCAGCCTCCTCCTTGGAGGCAAGGATTCTGAGGCTTCATCTGACATACTTTGGGCATATTGCAAGGAGGGGATCAGTCCTTGGAGAGGGCTATTATTCTTGGAAGGGTAGAGGAATGGAGGAAGAGAGAGATTACATCAATGAGATGGATGGATATAGTGACGGGGTAATGGGGTAAGTGTGTCAGAGACAAAGTTGGCACAGGATAAAGCAGGAGCAAGTCTACGGCACATAACAACCACAATAACAACAATATCATGATGTTGCCTTTTGGTTCAGTTGTGTAGACTTTTGTTTATGTCTGTAGAGATGTAACTGTAGTGAAGCTGTACCCTTTTGATCTTCATCAGTATGTCAAGCCCTCTTCATGTTCAGCACACAAGGTACTTTCAGCAAGCAAAGTGTGTCTTCTACAGTATTTCCTGGCTCTTAATAAGTCTTCAATTCTGATGCCTGGTTCTTCATACAGGACAACTTCTTGATTTATTTGCTCAGCATACGCATTGAATAAGTATGGTGAGATAATACAGTTTTGATACATACTTTTCTTGCCTTTGTTGCATTTTCTTATTTTGTTTTAACAACTGCCTCTTGGCTATGTTAAGGTTCTGCATGAGCACAATTAAGTGATCTGAGATTCCTATTTTTTTTGCATAATATCTATAATTTCTTCTAATTCAAAATAGGATGCCTCAGTGTAGTCAATAAAACATAAGCAATGATCTTTTTTGTTATTCTCTGCTTTCAGCTAAAATCTACTTGGCATACACAATGACTTCCCTCATTACACATCCTCTTCTGAATCTAGCTTGAATTTCTGACAGTTCTTTGTTGCAAATGTATTGTTGCAAAATATATTGAATTCTTTGATAATTCCTGTGCTCTGTGAATCACCTTTCTTCAGAGTTGCTTTCTTCTCCTTTTTTTAGAATAGATGAGTGAAGAACTACCATGCTGTATACATTTGTTGAAATATCTCAACTGGTAGTCTGTCAGAGTTTCTGAAACTTGCTTTACAGCAATGTCTTCAATACAGCGTGAACTTCTTCCTTTGGTATCATCAGTTCTTGATCATATACTAACTACTTCCTGAAACGGCTAAATGTCAACCAGTTCTACTTGGTACCATGACTCTGTGTATTCTATCCATTATCCTTCTTTTTCTTATTTTACTAATTTATTTAAAAAATTTAAATGAATTGTTTTTCAAAACAGATTCTTCCAATTCCCTCACTTCCCCAACCCATCAAAATGTCCAACCCCATGATTAACTCCTCCTTTCATCTGCACATACTCATCCCTCTCCTTCCACCCT
>NW_006400004.1:1403807-1431536 GCF_000299155.1 Elephantulus edwardii
GAGTCCATGTTTTCCAACTACTGAATCTTCCTCTTTGTTCCCGACTTTTACATTCCAGTCACCCATTATTAGGTAATAATAATTTACAAAATCATTGCTCCTGTGTGCTGAATAGTATTCCATTGTGCAAATGTACCATAATTTCTCAATCCATTATCTTTATATGCTTCCTCAGTAATTTAATTTGTTGCCCATAAAACTCCTCAATATTACAACTCATAGCTTGAGTTTTTCTTCAGTTCACTCACCTTGAGAAATGCCAATCATATACTTCCTGTCTGGTTTTCTTACTTTTGATCTTTGCATATGTCACTGTGACACTTTATCTTCTCATTTGCCCTTTTAAGTACTCTGTGTAACTCATTTACTTTAACATTTCTTCCATTCATTATAGCTATGTGTCAGGAAGTGTGAGGATGACACAACATAGGACAGGATTCAGATTTGTTGTTAGTATTGTCGCTATGGGTTGTACTCGACTCAACAACACCTGACAACAATTGAGGAAAGGTCAAGGAATGGGCTTGATATATGTTAAGGGGAAAAAAAAAACCACCTGTATTTACTGCAAGGCTATAATGGTGCTCACATAATTGAACAGACTGGGTTGAAGGAAAGGAGCTTGGAAAATGGACATGAATCAAGGGAACAGCATAGAATACATAGAAGAAACCATTGCCATTCTATCAAAAACATTGCCTCTCTATCAATAACCCTGAGACCCAAATGAGTCCTAATTGGTCTACTCCCTGCATGCTTGCATTTCGGCTTCAAAGCTCTGGTAGGAAAGTTCAAGCTTCTGCAGTGGAAAGCAGAGCGTTGTGAACACTCAAGATAACATATCATTGAAATTCCCAGCAGGAGAAAGATTGCATTTGAACAGCCTAAGAAATTGTACCTGTCACTTGCAAAACAACTCTGGTTTTAAAAGATACATCTATATTTTCCCATCTGTTTCTTGCAATATTAGAAAATCTAAGAGAGATTTCTAAGCAAAACTTTCTCATTCATAAAGTAATAAAGAATATCTTTATTAATTAAAAATAACTGGGGCTAATCATGCAAGGAAATTTAGTGTTAAACTCATACTCTTGCTGTCTGTCAGAATCGACTCACAGATGACCTTCTATAGTATTTCCTGAGGGAGGAGATTGCTCAGTTTTGTCCTCAGGAGCTGCTGGTGAGTATGAACAGCCAGAGAAGAGAGATGGGGTGTTTGGGTTGGTGTTTGTTGTTAGGTGTCATTGAGTTAAGCAAGAATCATAGTGACCCCATGAACAAAAAATCCGAACCCTATTCTATCCTGAATCAACCTCACACTTTCTGACACATGAGAACCCCTTGCTGCAGTCACCATGTCAGTCCAACTGGTTCAGGGTCTTCTTCTCCTTCTCCAACTCTCCACACTTCCCAGCATCATGTCCTTCTCCAAGTAATAGCCCGTCTTAGCAACATGTCCAAAGTATGTGAGGCAAAACCTCATCATTTTTACTTCCAAAGAGCACTATGGCTGCATCCTTTCCAAGACACTCCTATTCATACTCTTGGCCATCCATGGGGTGTTCAGTGCTCTTCTCTAACACCACAGCTCAAAGGTGTCAATTCCTTTTCTGTCATCCTTATTATTTGTCCAATTTTCAGATGCATAGCTAGTAATCAGAAAGGCTATGGCCTGAATCAAACACAACTTAGTCTTCAAACTGACATCACTGCTTCCCAATAATTTGGAAAGGTCCCTAACTTCATATTTTTCCACTGCAACACGTCTCCTTATTTCCTGACTGCTGGTACCAAGTGTGTTAATTGTGAAAGAAGAAGCTGTTGACAGTTTCAATCTCCTCTCCATCCATCATGATGCTGCCTAGTAGAAAGAATCTTTGTTTTCCTGACATTGAAATGCAATCCATACTGAAAGGTACATTTCTTGGTCTTCTTTTAACAAGTGCTTCAAGTCCTCACTTTCAGCAAGTAAGGTAGTATCATCTGCATAGCACAGGTTATTGATGGGACTTCCTCCAATCCTTATGCCACATTCCTCTTCATAGAGTCCACCTTCTTGAATAATTTTCTCAGTACCATGGACTTCTAAGAAAACAAACAGATTCATCCTGGAGAGGGTTAAACTGGGCAGCTCCTTGGAGGCAAGCATTCTGAAGCTTCATCTGACATACTTTGGACATGTTGTAAGGAGGTCCTTGGAGAGGGACATCATGCTTGGGCAGGTGGAGGGACAGCCCAGGAGGGGAAGGCTCTCTATGAGGTGGATTGATTTAATGACTGGAGTAATGAGGATGGTGTATCAGAGGCAGTGCTATTGGCACAGGACAGAGCAGAGTTTAGGTCTGTTGTACATAGGGTCGCTATGAGTCGCAAGTGACTTGAGGCACATAACAACAACAACAACATATAAATTGAACAGACATGGAGATAGAATACATCCTTGATGCACTCCTTTCCCAATTCCAAACTATGCAGTGCTCCCCTGCTCTGTTCACACAACAGCCTCTTGGTCCAGATATAGGTTCCTCATGAGCACAATAAAGTGCTCTGGGATTCCCAATCTTCTCAATGTCAGTCACAACTTGTCATGATCCACACAGTCAAATGCCTTTGCATAGTCAATAAAGCACAAATAGACATTCTTCTGGTATTCCTTACTCTCAGCTATGATCCATCTGACATCAGCAATAATATCCTTGGTGCCACAGTCTCTTCTAAATCCTGCTTGAACTTCTGACAGTTCCTTATCTATGTACTATTTTAGCATTTTTGAATGATCTTCAGCAGTATTTTGCTTAAAGAACACGAATACCGTGCCACATTCATTGGAGATACAGTAATTTATGAATTGAAAGGAAAATAAAACTGCACCAGGGAATTTTGTTGTTTTGCCATATTTCAAATTAAGAGGTTTGTAGATCTACTTTTTCTTTACATTTCACATCCAGATCTAGGACATGAAGAAGTGGCCCAAGGCCATAAGGTCATAAGTATTCAAGCCGAATTCTGAAAATACACTTTGTTAATTCCCAAGTATAAGGCACTGAAATTTTTCAGTAATCTTTGTATTCTGAGTACAAAGTTATAAATTCATTTATCTTAAAAAAAGTCCTGATTGTGCATGAGTGTAGGTCAGTTTGTCCATGAATAGATGCTATTGTGTGTATGTGAATTACTGTGCAAGAATTAGAGATCATTGAAGTTTTTCAAACTGTATAGAGTATTAGGTAATTTATTAATGATACTGGAGTAGAAGAGAGGCGGTATTAAAAATATTTTTATTGTTTTGGAAACTGATCTTCTGCCCTATCATCTAGTTTCCTGCTTGTGAAAATATTTTCCTCTTTTTTTATAGGCATACACACACAACTAAAGAAGAAAAATTGTTCCTTGCTTATCAGTAGATGTTATTTTTAGAGAGACATCTTAGGTCTTGAGATATTTTGTTTCATAAATCTTTTTGGCATACTTACTGTCTTTCCGAAAAATAAAAATGAGGAACTCACCGAAGACAAATTTAGACTTAAAGTGAGGCAAATTTAGGTGGTTAAAAACTGAGTTGGAGTCTTATATGGTTAGAACTGCGATGGCTTCATGTCATCATTGCTTTAATCTTGTTCCAAACAGTGCAAGCACCACTACAATTTATTGTGATATTCTTTTTTTTCTGGAGCTGTACCTGGGTTGTATCATCTCAACCCAAACAGGAAGGGTCTCCTTGGACAATGATTCTTAGTCCACAAAACACAAAAAGGAAGAATGAACTTTATAAAGAGCATTTATTCTTAGGGGAAATTGTGCAAATACGTCTTCAAGTGCCAAGATAAGCACCTTCTGTTTCTGGACTTTGAATACAAGATCATCCAGGTTTACTATTTTAGGTATTTTGAAGGCCATTTCCATTTGAAAACGAGTAATGAAGAATCTAGTCTCCCCCTTTGGAGAGAGTGCACTGGGAGATAAAATAGCTACTCAAAATAATGAAATGTATTTATTTAATGATAATGAATCCTCTAATGAATCACAATACCACATACTTTCTGGAATGTGGTGACCCCTAACCCTATAGGCTCCCTTGCCAAGTCATTCTGATGCAGTATATTTGGATACAACAAATGTTCTACATTTGCTACGAAGTTAGCCATGCTTTGCAAATTGAATCACTGTTATTACCAGACTTCTTCTTATTGTAGGATACTGCTGAGTAGAGTATGATTCATAATGACCCTATGAACAGCAAACCTGAACCTTGTCCTAGCCTATATCATCCTCATCACCTCTGACACACTTGAACCCATTGCTACAGTCACTGTGTCAATCCATCTCATTGGGAATCGCCTTCACATTAGGTGACTCTCTGTCTTTCCAAGTATAATATCCCTTTCCAAGGAATAACCTCTCTTAGGGACATGTCCAAAGTATGAGAGATGAAGCTTTGTCATCTTTGCCTCTAAGGAGCACTGTGGCTACACTTTCTCCAAGACATATCTGTTTATTCCTTTGGCAGTTCATGGAATAGTTATTTAGTACCTCTTTCCAACACCGCAACTCAAAGACATAAATTTTTCTTTTGGCTAGTGGTGAGGACCTTTCTTATATTTATGCTGTCATGTAACCCATACTGATGACTGTTGTCCATGCCTCATGCCACAAGTGTGTCAAGTCCTCTTCACTTTCAGCGAGCATGGTTGTATCTGCATAATTATACCAATATTATTCTTGGCTCTTACATCTTGGCATTCATGGTGATACAGTGAAGCTAGAAACAGAAGGTCAGCAGTTCAAATCCTCACTCCACAGGAGAAAATGTGATTGTCTGTGTCTGTGAAGATTTCAGTCTCAGAAACCCTAGGGGGCAGCTCTGCCTTGCCGTACAGGGCCACTATGAGTCTGGATTGATTTGATGGCCATGAGTTTGGTCTTTTCTGTTTTTTTTTTTTTAACCCTTTTTCCTTACAGCTTTCATTCCATGTATACACTTATAGCAACTCAGACTAGTACTCTTTCATCAGCTCTTTCAACAAGGTTGCTATTATTAATTAATCTCTTTTCCTGTCCTGTGATACTATTCCCAGAATTATTCTGTCTATTGACACAATGATAACCATTCCTGTGTGTTCTTAAACCACATATGAAGCTCCTTCATATCTTTTTGTTCTTTGTCCTCCATCTACATTCAATTATCTTCTTAAGGCTTCTAAAATATCACTAGATTTTTATTGCTTGGCTTCACTAATTCTTTAGAGAAACTGATGTGATTGGTCATACTGAATTTAGCCTGAATGAATTAGATTTTCCAAACTCTTATTGCATTATTAAACTCTGATTGGGTAGTCTATAGAGAGTTTCATTGCTAATTCAAAATCTGTGCTTCTCTGATGGTTCAAATCCACCAGCAGCTCTGATTGAGTAAGACAGGCGGTCTCTTGAGCAATTTACTACTTTCGCAAAACCCACTTAAGGGTCAGCTCTGACTCAATCATGACTCTACAATGATGAGTCTGGAATGAGGTGATTATATTAATAGGTAAGAAAATGTAGATATCTCTAATAATAGGTTGCAAAAAAGGATTATTTTCTTTATGTCACAAATTTTGGAAAGCATATTTCAAAAGGTCCAAAATTATTCCTTTGAATGAAAAAAGGATCTCTATTTTGGCTATCCTTTCAGAATAGCTTAGAAAGTTTTTAAAATCCTTGTTTGAGATATGTATCAGAATGATTGCATCAGCATCTGAAGGAGAGTGAGACCCATACATCAGAATTTTTCAAAAGCTCTCAGATTATTTCAATGGGCAGTCAAAGTTGAGAATCAACCCACAGCAGTGATGATTCTGACTTTGGTGACCCTCTGTTAGGTTTCTGAGATCATGTATCTTAATGGAAAACATTATCTCATCTTTCTCTTGTAGAGCTTCTCATGGATTCAATCTATTTATCTTTTAGCTAGCAGCTCAACCTTTAACACATTATGCCACAGGGGTTCCATAGCTGTGATTAGATTCTACAAAACGGATGTTAGTGACTTAACCATATGCATGTTGTAAGGCTTAAGGACATTTTTCCCCTTTCCTATCATATAAGACAAGCTTGGAAGCAGGAGTGGCATCCACTTCCATAAATAGCTTGTCTCAGGAAACCCTACAAACGTGGAGAAAGGATGAAAGTCACACAAAATTCGAGGACTTTCATTCATAGGGTCCCTATGAGTCACCTATGACTAGACGGCACTTAACAACAACATCATCATATAAGACAAACCTACTGTCATTGATTCAAATCTAGAGCCTTTCCAATAGTTTCTAAGATTTTAAGTCTTTAAGAAAGGAGAATGCTTATCTTTCTTCTGAGGAATGGCTGGGGGTCTGAACTACTGACTTTTAAGTTTTGTTGCTGTTGTTGAGTACCGTTGAGTTGCTTGTAACTTATAGAGACCCTATGTATAATAGCTCTAAACCCTGCTTTACCCTGACCTAAACTCATTGTCTCTGACAAATCCACTTCTATACCCTAGTCACTGAATCAATCCATCTCATCTATGGTCTTCCTCTCTTGAACTGCCCCTCTACCCTTTCAAGCATGATGGTCCCTCCTTGCAACATGCCTGAAATATGTCCGACAGAGCTTCAAAATCCTTGCCTCCAAGGAGAAACCTAGTTTCACCCTCTCCAGAATGTACCTGTTTCTTCTTCTAGCAGTCCATGGTATATTCAATACTCTTCTCCAGCACCACAGCTCAAAGGCATGACTTTTCCTTCTATCTTCCCTAGTCATTATCCAGCTCTCTGATGCATAGCAAGTCATTGCGAAGACCATGGCCTGGATCATGCACATTTGTAGTCCGATAGATAAATGTACTATACAACCAAGGCTCAGTGGCATGATAAATATTTTAATATAATGAACAACACTTGATTCTTTTTTCTTCTACAATTGAACCTATTTATCAGTCAAAGAACTAGGCTTTAGAGTCCAATTCCCATAAAGTCAAAACTTTGTGTGTTTTTTTAAAATATGAAATAAACAGCTCTACTAGAAGTAAAAATAAGAGACTATGCCAACTTTCCCCCCCAATGCTTATTTCTGAGCCATAGTTATTCATTCAACAAAGATTTATTGAGCTTCTACTACAATGTATGCTAAGGAGGAAATAAAGATGTGATTTTTTTCATGAACATGAGTGAAAATGGACTTGGTGACAACCAACAACAATAAATCAATACTGTTCTCATTCTCAAAAAATGATAATCCAAAAGAAAGGGAAATTATTGAATAATAGCACTAATAACACATGCTAGTAAAACCTTGCTGAATAATATTAGAAACCAGCTAGAACAATATACTTCCAGAGAACTCAAAGAAATTCAAGCTGGATTCATTGGTGATGTCAGATAGATCTTGGCTGAAAACAGAGGATTTTAGAGAGATGTTTGTTTATGTTTTATTGACCACAAAGTCATTTGACTGTGTTTATCACAACAAACTGTAACTAATATTGAGAACAATGGGAATCCCAGAACACTTAATTGTGCTTATGGGAAACCTACTCATAGACTTAGAAGATGCTTTCTGGGCAGGCAAGGGATTACTACATGTTTTAAAGTGAGGAAGAGTGTAGCTCAGGGTTGTATCTTTTCTCTGTATCTATTCAATCTGATGCTGAGGGATGAGGAAAAGAGATTTCAACACCGTGGGAAGGTAAAGACTGATGGAGGGATTAAAGATGAGTCCCTTTTTTTATCTGAGCAGCTGAATTGATTACGGTATCATGTCTTGGTGAGGTGCAGTTAGGGAGAAGAGAGTAGAGCACATTAAGAGCTACTGTATTTGAACAAGTCTGGAACTCAGAGGAAAGAACAAGGCTATAGGTTTAGAGTTAAAAATCATTGACATGTCTTTTGCCCATTTTGTAATTGTGTTATCAGTGTTTTTCCTTGGGAAGTCAGGGAGTATTCTGTAAACTTTTGTTATGGGACTCTTGTCTGAGATGATATTGCCAAACGTTTGTTCCCAGTCATTAAGTTTTCTATTCACCTTGTTTGAAAAGTTTTTGATGAGCAGAGAAATTTAATCTTTAGAAAGTCCCATTCATCAATTAAAAAAAAAATTAAAAAGATGACAAAAAAGTCAAGAAGAAATCCTTTGGTAATTCATAAATAAAGATCTTCAGTTCCTTACACCCATATTTGTACTTCTGACTCAGGTGGCAAAGAGGACATACAGAGCTTTTACCCAAAAAGGCCCACCAATAAAACATTGGCATGAAGGTGCTTTTTAAAACCTTGGAACTGAATTAATTCCTTTGAGGAGATAAATGTAAATTAAAAGCACAAGAAAGCTAAGACTGAGAGCACTTGAATCACCCTTGAAATTTAAGAAGAAACATCAGGTAAAGGAGACTGGGGCAGAGTCAGGGACTAGAGGTGTGAGGTCTTAGAAGTAAAAGGAAAAAAGGATTTCACAAGAAGAATGTTACCAGTTGGGTCAAATGCTGCTAAGATGAGGACAGTAGAATCAATGATTCTGTAAGAGGCTTTTAATGACTATCTTACTTTCTACATCTACTGTAATAAAATACCACAAAGTGGGCAGCTTTACAGGATAGAAATTTATTGTCTCACTGTTTTGGTGGTTGAGAGTCCAAATGCAGGGTATGAACAGGGTCTAGCTTAGTCTCTGTGGCCTCTAGGGGAAGCTCCTTCATTGTTTAGTAAAGCTTCTGATAATCGCAAGACTCTCTTGATATTCCTTGGTTTACAGATATATCTTCAAGGCATATTTCCCCTGTGTGACTCCCTCCCTGTCTCTCCCTGTCCACTCTCTGTTTTCATAAAATACCTGTCAGATGGGATTAAGATACACCCTACTCCAGTGCTTCAACATATCTTATTGAGGGATATAATTCAATGCATGGCAGTGCCCTTGATAGGAACAGCCAATGGAACACTGAAGACCGAAGCCCATCTGAGAGTGCTGAGCACAGCATGAGAGATGAGAAAGTGGAGGCAGTAAATATTAATTTAACTCACAAGAAATTTTGCTATGCCAAGAAGCATGTAATTCCTTGTCTTAGACCTTTAAGAAGGCAGGCCTATTATACTTTGAGTATTTTAAGTATTGAATCACATATGTTCAATGCATCCTCTTCTTGGTATAATAACCACAAGAAACTTGAATAAATACTTCAACTGTCATAATTTTTGCTTTCACCCTATCTATAAAAAAAACCTGTGCTGGAAAGATGAATATAATCAGATTGACCTCTCTAGCTAACCAACATAACCCAAGAGCAAGCTGTAGGTCAGCATGAAATGGCTATAAATAAAGACAGGTTACTCAGAATAGTATGATGTCTAACATAAAAATTTCAACTGTTGTCTAAAATTATTGTCTGGAGAAATATCCCATTGATTTATCTTAAAACCAAACAATATTGTTGTTGTAAGGTGCCATCAAGTTGGCTGTACTTAGCAACTCTATGTATAATTGAATGATGTCCTGTCCCATCCACCACTCTCACAATGACCATTGTCCTTGAGCCCATTGTTGTAGTTACTATGTCGGTCTACTTCACTGAGATCTTCTCTTTCAATGGCCCTCAACTTTTCTCAGGGGCTAGCCTATCTTGATAACATGCCCAAAGTCTGAAGATGAAATCTCACCACCTTTGATATTCTCACTGCACTACATTTAAGACTGACATCTTTGATCTTTTGACACTTTGTGAAATGTTTAATACTCTTCATTAACATGAAAACTCAAAGGCATCAATTTTTCTCTCATCTTCTTTGTTCTTAGTGCAATTTTCATATGTGTGTGTGTGCAGCAGTTAAAAATACTATGGCTTTGATCAGGCACACCTTAGTTTTTAAAAGCACGTCAGTGCTCTTTAGACCTTTAAAGAGGTCCTTGACCACAGATTTGCCCAGTGCAGTGAGTCTTTTGTTTTCTTGTTTGATTCTTCCATAAATATTGATTGCTGATCCAAATGAAAAGAAATAACTGAGAAGTAGATGAGACATTTCTCTCTGCAGGATACTTTTCCATCAGATACAGTTTGCCAAAACTGTCTCTTCTGCATTGTTGTTTCTATGTACCATTGCATCAGAATCAACCAGCAGGTTTTCAGACAGCAAAATGCATAGAAGGAGATTGCCCATCTTTTTTTTTTTAATCAAGATAATTATCTGTTGACAGAGTTGTGATGATATAGTTTTTCTTCTGTTTATATTGAATATATATTAAAGATTTCCTCCAATACATATTAGTTTGTTGTTTGGCACTCCATGGGATAGTCAGTACTCTTCTCCAACAAAACTTTGTCTCACATATTTTGAGCATGTTGCTAAGAAAGGCTATTCCTTGGAGAACGGCATCATGCTTGGAAAGGTGAAAGGCTGGAAGATCCTCAACCAAATGAACTGAGACAATGACTGCAGCAATGGACTTTAGTGTGTCAGCGATCATGAGGACGGCACAGGATAGGACAGGGTTTAGATCTGTTGTTTATAGGGCCTGTGTGAGTCATACTTGACTCAACTGCACCTAGCAACAGCAATAGCATATTAAAGACTATATACTATGATCTTCTCCACTAAATACTTAAAATCTTCATAACTTTTGGTCACTATATTCTTTTAGCAATTGATGGGATGTTCAGTACTCTTCTCCAACACCACAGCTGAAAGGTGTATTGACACAGTGACTGTAACAGCAGACTAAACATAACGATTCTAAGGACAGCATGAGACCAGGTAATGTTTAGTTGTATTTGATGTAGCTTTGCTAGGAGTCAGAATAGACTTGTTGGGCTTTAATAACAACAAGAACGACATCTGCTAACTGCTCATGGCTGTTTGGTATTTTAAACAAAAGATTAAATGGTCAAATAAATCTCAGGAGTGTCATATATATTTACCAAAACCAAATTTCACTAGTGACACAGGCAAGACCCCAAGGCAGAGGTGTTCTCGCTAGAGGAGACTTTTTCCAACAGACAGAGATTATCAATACTGTCTCTTCCTCCTTCATTGTTGTTATGTGCTATCAAGTCAGAATCAACTCATAGCTAATCCTCAGGTTTTCATGGGCTATGGATCAATCATATGGAAGGAAATTCTCCATCATTCTCCATGGAGCAACTGGTGGATTCAAACCACGTGGTTTTGAATTGACAGCCCAACTAAGACAGATTTGTTGTGGTTTTGGATTTTTTTCCAAGTTCTGAGCAATTTCTGTGAGCATACTACTTTCAAGAGAAACCACTTACTTAGTTTATGGAGCTTCCAAGTTTTATACACCTTTTATTGGGTGTTTTGAACTCTTGTAGCACAGAGATTAAAATATATAGTTGCTAATTTAAAGACCAGTAGTTTAAACCCACCAGCTTGTGAGAGAATGATGTGTCAGTCGGCTTGTGGAAACATTGATAGCCTTAGAAACCCTATGGTAGTTCTACTATGATATGGAGAGTTACTGCAAGTCAGAATTTACTTCATGACAGTGCCACTGGTTTGGGGTTTATGTATATAATGTCAAGAAAACAGAAATTGGGCCAATAGGCAAAATCATGATAGATGGAGAAAAGATTGGAACTATCAACAACTTCATCTTACTTGAATCCACAGTTAACATCCTTGCTACTAGCAGTCAGATAATCAGGAGATGTACAGCACTAGGAAAGTCTTCAGTTAGAGACCTCTCCAAATTATTGAGGAGTCATGATGCCAGTTTGAGGATCAAGGTGCATCTGATTCAGTCCATGGTCTTTTTGATCACTTGCTATGCATCTGAGAACTGGACAATGAATAAGGATAGAAAAAAAATTTGCTGCCTTTGAGCTGTGAGGTGTTGTAGAAGAGTACTGAATATCCCATCAACTGCTAAAAGAACAGATATATCTTGGAGAAAGTACAGCCAGAGTGCTCTTTGGAAGCAAAGCTTTACCTCCCATACTTTGACATGTTGCTAGAAGGGCCTATCCCTTCGAGAGGGACATGATACTCGAAAAGATAGAAGGTTGGCAAAGAAAAGGAAAACCCTCAACCAGGGGGATTGACACGGTGACTGCCACAATGGGCTACAGTGTGTCAGTAAGTGAGGATGGCACAGGATAGGACAAGGTTCAGATCTGTTTTTCATAGGGTCACTATTGGTTGTACTCAACTCAATGGCAACTAACAACAACAAATTTATAAAACCTGTGTGACTTTTTTTCACCACTCATAACCCTTATATCTCAAAACTGTAGGCTTATTTGCAATACACGATCTTGGCAGAAGAATTTCATCCTGTCAAAATATTCAACTGGGGGGAGGGGGAGTTGCTGTTTTGGTAAATTTTCTTAGGAACACGTTGGTTTCTTTCTACTAGTAAATGTCACTGGCATATTCACAATTAATTTTGGTTAAGCTACATGTTTGCAGAGAGGGATGTAAGATACTCATAGATCTGTTGTTAACCCCTTACTTTCCCTGTTGATGTAGTTTATTTGCCAATAAAATGAAACAGGCATTATTTCCTTTTTTATCTGTCCTCTTGATTATTATGACTCAAATAACTGAATTCTGTGCTTGAAATTCACTAGCATGAAGTTTTCTCACACACACAAAAATGAACATGTAAATGAATGCACACTTATTAAGCACATGACCTTTATAATTTTTATATAGCTCATCTCCTTTTGGCCTGGTTAGCCTCATTGATATCATATGTTTGTTTGGCTTTGAACTATTTTGTTGTTGTTAGCTGCAGTTGCATCATCTGACTTATGGTGACCCCATATTTTACAACACAAAATTCTGTCTAGTCCTGCAGCATCCTCCTAATCACTGGCATGTTTGAGCATATCTTCATGAGCACTGAGACAAAGTGTCTTACTCTGGATCTCCTTAGTCCTAATTGGCTCCTTAGTTCATCATATATTATGTTCTCTTCCTGGCATTGATTCCCCTTGTCATGTCAGTCAGACAACGTTCTATTGTTATTCACAAATTTTTTATGGGTTAATTTTTTTGGTAACTATATTTGCAGCTCTCTTATCCTAATTTGTCTTCATCTAGAACCTCCACTGAAACCTTTCTACTATGAGTGGTATTGCTGGTATTTGAAATATTGATGGTATGACTTCTAGCATCACAACACATAAGTTGCCACAGTATAGCTAACTGATAGGCAGGTGCTAGAACCACAGCAGGAGATATATCCCCATTTTATAACGGTAACACCACTCATATTTCATAGTAGTTGAATGACAGATGATATATTCAGATAATATTTTATATGCAGGAAAATACATAACAGATTATGTCTTGAATATAGAAAAACTGAAGTGTCAGAAATATTTGAAAAGTCTTCAGAACTCTAAATTAAGAAAAACTTCCCCATTCTAAATATTCTGCATAAAATAGTAGTCAAGTACTAGACTTCTGGGGACATTCAAATTTCCTCAGAAAAATACATTTCAAATAATCACTATCTTAGAGCCTTAAATAAGGTAATGACAGGAAAGTATTCCTATAAACTAGAAAAGTGGTGGGAAAAGAAATCTGTGGACGCATACAAGTTGTGGTTTTTACAATTACTTGCTATGCATCAGAGAGCTGGACAATGACTATGGATTATAGAAAAAGAATTGATGCCTTTGATTTGTGATGCTAGAGAAGAGTATTGAACATACTGTAGACTGCTAAGAGAACAAACATGTCTTTCTTGGAGGCGGTGAAATCAGGCTGCCCCTTGAAGGCAAGGATTTTGAGGCTCTGTCACACATGCGGGCATGTTGCCAGAAGGGATCAGTGAAACCCAGGAGAGGGACATCATGCTTGGAAAAGTGGAGATACAGTGCAGGAGGAGAAAGACCCTGAATGAGATTAATTGACTCAGTGACTGAGGTAATGGGGTAAGTGTGTTGGAGACAATGAAAATGGCTCAAGATAGAGAAAGGTTCAGAGATGTTGTCACTATGAGTCACAAGTGACTCGACAACACATAACAACAATAACACCATACACAAAATTTTTTGCTAGAAAATACTTAATGAACATGCTTATAAAACAGGCTCAAATTCTCTGAATTTCATCAGTTTTGAATTTTACTGTGCCAGATTGTTGGATACTTGACAGCTTTCTTTTGGTAATGTCACCAAAGACAACAGAGACAAAAATGTAGGACATTTCACTAAATTATACAAGACTCTTTTAGTTTCAAATGACAGATATGAAGCCTGAACTAGATTAGATTTTAAAAACAAAGTAAATTCCTCAGCACAAGAATCAAGTGATGAAACTAACACAGCAGGATATGAATTTGAGTGGCTTCCTAGATTTATTGAATTTGGCAATGACATACCTGATAAGAGATTCATATCTAAAATATATAGAATAATCCAACATCTCAACAGGAAAAAGATAAATAACCCATTTGCCAACGGAGCACAGGATATGAATATACCTTTACCAAAGAAGACATACAGATGACAAACATATGAAGAAATGTTCAAAATTACTAGTTATCAGGAAGATTAAAATAAAAACAACTATGAGATATCATTTCACCCCCGAAATAATAGTAAAGTTCAACAGAGCAACAAACAAGTGAGGTTGTGGAGAAATTGGAACCCTTACTCACTGCTGGTGGGAGTGTAACATGGTGCAACCACTGTGGAAGGTAGTTTGGCGCTTTCTCAAAGTTAGAAATAGAAATACCATTTAACCCAGCATTTCCACTACTTGGGAATATATCTTAGAGAAACCAGAGCCATGACTCAAACATATGTATGCACACTTGTTTACTGCTATGTTATTCACAATAGTGAAGGGATGGAAGCAACTGCAAGTGCTGGTCAACAAACAAATGGTTAGAAAAAGGATGGTGCTTTGACACCATGGAATACTATGCAACTGGAAAACAATAAACTCATAAAACATTACACAACATGGGCTACCCTGGAAGACAATGTTGTTATGTGCCGTCAAGTCACTTGTGACTCATAGCAGCCCTGAAATCTGCTCTATCCTATGCCAATCTCACTGACACTGACACACCTACCCTCATTACTCCAATCACTAAATCAATCCATTTCATTGATGGTCTTCCTTTCTTGCACTGTCTCTCCACCCTCCCAAGCATGATGTCCCTCTCCAAGGACTGATCCCTCTTTACAACATGCCCAAAATGTGTCAGACAAAACCTCAGAATCCTTGCCTGCAAGGAGCACCCTGGTTTTACCCTCTCTAGGATGAACCTGTTGGTTCTCCTGGCAGTCTATGATATATTCAATACTATTCCCCAGAACAACAGCTCAAAGGCATCAATTCTCCTTCTATACTCCCTAGTCATAGTCCAGCTTTCTGATGCACAGCAAGTAATTGCAAAGACTATGGCCTGGATCAGGTGCTTGTTAGTCTCCAGACTGACATCGTTGCTCTTCAGTACTCTAGAAAGGTTCCTGACAGCAGACTTTTCCAACACAATTCATCTTTTGATTTCTTGGCTGCTGATATGAAGAGTGTTGGATGGGAGCCAAGCAAATGAAAACTATTAACAATCTTAATCTTTTCACCATCTATCATGATGCTGCCTATTGGTCTAGTGGTGAGAATCATTATCTTCTTTATGTTGAGCTTGAAATGTCTCAGTCGTAAAAGGACAAATACTGCTTAACACCACTTCTATAACAGGATTACATGGTGATTAAGGGGAAAATAGTAAAAGAGTGGATAGATAATGAGCATTGCATTGGAACAGATGAGGGAAAGAACTGTTTAAAAGGAATATGTAATTAGGCGTTATATGTATGGCAACAGCCTGGAATAAGAAGTGCATTGCAAAGTGGACTGTGAAAGGGAGGAAAAAAAAGGTAGGAAAATGTGCAACAATGAAGGAATGAAAATCCAACCCTTTTGTAAACTTTCCTTAAAATCACAATAAAGTATATTTAAAAAAATAAAAGATTTTTTTGTTTCTCACATTTATTACAATTTATTCCCTCTCACTCAAGAAAATCTCCCTTTATTAAAAGAGTAAATTGAGGAAGGGAGCAGAAAAAAAAATTAAAATAATCTCAAGGAATTATCATAGTGGTTTAAATCCATAGACTAATCAGTCACTGGATACAGAGTATGGTGGGTTAGGTATTACTGCTAACTATTCCCCTGTGGCTTAGGGAGTATAGTAAAAAAATGACACATCTACACTACAAAGCTACATGAATGAATCAGGAAGAAGAGTTGTTCCTAGAGAGACACTATACACAAATAAATGTAAAAAAAATAAAGAACATCTTCCCAGTGAAAAACTAGAAGAAAGGGGAGGATAAGAGGCCTTTAAGCTCTTGCCTTCAGGCACTAACTTTAAATACTGAATTTCAGTTTCCAAGGCCAAAATAATGTCCCTGGTATTTCTGTATAATTGGTAGATTTTTAACAAGATTCTCTTTGAACCAGTCAAGAAATGTCAAAACGATGATGTTTCTGCAATCCTTGTTTGATTCACATGTTAATCACACAATTATACATGTAAATGAACTAATGATATTTTGCTTGGATCCACAATAAACACCCAAGGTAGCAACAATCAAGAAATCAAGCCATGTTGCACTGGGGAGTTCTGCTCTCAGAGACCGTATTAAAATGCTAAGGAGCCATTACTTTAGTAATGAACTTTGAGCTCCTATCTCATATTACAGTGGGAGATAAAGAGAAACAAATAGACAATAATTCACCATGATACACGTGACTCTGAAATAGGAGTATAGAATATGTTGATAACACACAGGGATAACGCTTGATGAAGGTTAAGGGTTTAGAAATGATATTCCAAAAGAATGATGTTGATGTCCAATATGAGACATAAGGAATGTTCAAGAGCTGGTAAGGAAGAAGGGACCTGGAGTGCCAGAAATCAGGGCACAGTCTAAGAACCGAAAGAACTGAAGAGGTTTTATTTTAAGGCTTGTTGTTGTTAGGTGCAATTAAGTTCAATATGATTCACAGACACTCTATAAACAACAAATCTGAACCCAGCCCTGTCCTGTGCCATCCTCTTCATCTCTGACATACTTGAGCCCAATTGTTGCAGTCACCGTGTCAATTCATCTTGTTGGTCTTTCACTTTTTCACTGATCCCTCCACTTTTCCAACAATGATGTCCTTTCCAAGGGTTTACCGATCCTAACAACATTCCCAAGTTATGTGAGACAAAGCTTTTCCATCTTTGCCTTCAAGGAGCACACTGGCTATGCTTTCTCCAAGACATAGCTGTTGTACTTTTGGAAGTCCATAGGTATTTAGCATTCTTTTCCAACACCACAGCTCAAAGGTCTTCTTCTCTCTTCCTTTTTCATCTCAGTAAAATATGTCTTGGATGAGATATCATCTCACCCCAGTAAGAATAGCAAAATTTAACAGAACAGCAAATAACAAATGCTGGCGAGGTTGTGGAGAAACAGGAACGCTTATTCACAGTTGGTGGGAGTGTGAAATGGTGCAGCTACCATGGAAGGCAGTATGGCACTTTCTCAAAAAGTTGCAAATAGAAATACCATTTGACCCAGAAATTCCACTACTGGGAATATACCCTAAAGAAACCATAACTGCCACCCAAGGAGATATATGCAACCCCTGTTTACTGTGGCTTTTTTCACAATAGCAAAGAGTTGAAAACAACCTAAGTGCCCATCAACAAATGAATGGATATATCAGCTCTGGTATATTTACACAATGGAATACTATGCTGCATTGAAAAAAAAGGAATTTTTGAAGTATTATTCAAAATGGGTGACCCTGGAGGACATTATGCTGAGTGAAATATATAAGTCACAAAAGGACAAATACTGCATAGTGCCACTATTGTAAAATGGGACTAACATCAGGGTTGGGGCGACACCGAGAAAGATGGGATAACTTATGTGTACTGAATTGAAACAGACAAGAGAGAAAACTGTTTAAAAGGGATATATGATTAAGTATTATTGCCGTGACAGGAGTCCAGAACGAAGGCTGCATAGTGGAGTGGACTTGGGGGGAAGGATTGTATAACAATGAAAGAATTTTACTTTTCAAAGAGAAGAACAAACTGGAGGGGAGTGGTGGGCAGGGAGAAAAACGCAACAATTAATGAATGGAAATCTGAAATCTGTAAATTTTCATTAAAATTAATAATAATAATTAATAATGATGATGATAATAATATAGTATTAAAAAAAGATGCCCTGGAGAGGTATAGCCAGAATATAATGATAAAACTTAATTTCACATACATTGAGCTTGTTATAAATGAGAGGTGCACCATTGTCCAGGTGGTTTGACACAATGACCACATCATTGGGCTCAAGTGCATCAAAGATTGTGAGGATGGCACAGGATAAGACAGGATTCAGATCTATCGTTCATAGGTTCACTATGAGTTGGACTTGACTCAATAGCACCTAACAGCAATCACAACAACATCCTTATTCATTGTCCAGTTCTCAGATCCATAGCTAATGGTTGTAAAGACCATTGTCTGAGTCAATCCATCTTAGTCATCAGACATATCACTATTCCTCAGTAATTTGGAGAGGTTCTTGACTGCAGTATCCTCACTGCTGGTACCAATGGTGTGGCCAAGGAAGAGGGTATCATTGAAAATCTCATATTTTTCCATTCCATATATCATAACATTGCCTATAAGTTTAGTGTTGAGAATTTTTGTCTTCTTGATGTTGAGAAGTAATCCACTTTATCTTCTGCAGCAAGTATTTTAAGCACAGTTGTGTCATCTTCATAACAAAGGTTGTTGATGAGCCTTCTTCCAGTCCTATTATAAGGCTGCAGAGTAGTAAACAATGAGTGAAGAGTGTGGATAAGCCTGAGAGATACTTGATAACCATGTTGTAAACCACATTTATCATAAATTCAAAGAAAAACCATGGTAAGAATTTTAATAAAGAAATAATATGATCATTTTGCCATTTTAGAACATTTACTCTGACTCTGCTATGGATAATAAATTGTTGTTGTTGTTGTTGTTAAGTGCCGTCAAGTGGCAGGTGACTCATAGCAACCCAATGAAGGAGAGTCCTTGACACTTGGGTGCCTTTCATCCTCTCTCCAGGTTCATAGGGTTTCCAGAGGCAAGCTATTATGGAAGTGGATGCCACTCCTCCTTCAAAGCTTGTTTTAATTGGAGAGCTCCACCCCACTCTCTGTTCGCATTGGGCAGCCAACCGTTAACGCATTTGGCACATTAGTGTCACAGTGTTCAGCCTCACGTCAACTTGTACACCAGGGCTATACGACCTAGAGGAATGTCTAAACAAAAACAATGAAACCTGGGAGAACACGGTCGCCTTCTCTCCCCTCTTCCCCTTTTGGGCTTGAAGCCCCCTGCTGCCTTAAACCCTAGGCCAAGCCGATAATAAAAGAGGAAATATTTAGGAGGATCTTAATATAATTTATATGAACAATGATATTAACCTAACTTAGGCATGTGACTGTGTGGATCACAACAAACTGTGGCTGACTCTAAGAAGAATGAGAATCCCAGAACACTTGATTGTGCTTATGTGAAACCTATACTTGTACTAGGAGGCAGTCGTCAGAACAGAGCAAGGAAACAATGCATGGTTCAAAATTGGGAAGAGTGTGCATAAAGGATGTGTCTTATCTCCATATCTTTTCAATCTATATGCAGAACAGATTATCTGGGAGGCTGGGCTCTATGAGGAGAAGTATGGCATCAGGATTGGAGGTAGAATCACCAATAATCTGTGTTCTGCCAATGACACAACCCTGCTTGCTGAAACTGAGGAGGACTTGAAGTTCTTGCTGTGGAGGGTCAAGAAAACAAAGATTCTTACCACTGGGCCAATTGGCAGCATCATGAAGGATGATGAAGAGATTGAGATTGTTGACAGCTCCAGATTGCTTGGCTGTACAATCAACACTCTTGGTATCAGCAGCCAGGAAATTAAAAGACAAATTGCATTGGGGAAGTCTGCTGTCAGAGACCTATCCAAGGTACTAAGGAGCAATGATGTCAGTCTGGGTACTAAGGTATGCCTGATAAAGGCCCTGGTCTTTGCCATTACTTGCTATGCATCAGAGAGCTGGACATTGACTAGCAATGATAGAAGGAGAGTTGATGCCTTAGAGCTGTGGTGCTGGAGAAGAGAATTGAGTATACCATGGACTACTAAGAGAACAAACAAGTTCATCCTGGAGTGGGTGAAGTCAGGTTGCTCCTTATAGGCAAGGATTCTGAAGCTCCATCTGAAATACTTTGGACATGTTGCAAGGCAGCATCAGTCCTTGGAGAGGGACGTCTTTCTTGAGAGAGTGAAAGGACAGCTCAGAAGAGAAAGACCCTTGATGAGATGGAAAAATTCAGTCACTGGAGTAATGAGGATGGTGTGTCAGAAACAGTAAGATTGGCAAGAGATAGAGCAGGGTTTAGGGCAGTTGTACATAGGGTACATGAGTTACAGTCAACTCAACAGCACATAACTACAACAACAACAACAGTTTAGTGAAAATAGAAACAGAGTAAGTGTAATTCATAAAATAGACTAAAAGAGACTGATTTGTATGTAAGGAGTAAGAACCAAAACCAAATTCAGTGCCGGCAAGTCAGTTGAGACTCATGCCAACGTTAGAGAACAGATTAAAACTGTACCTGTAGTATTTCCATGGCTGTAAACCTTTACACCAGCAGAATATCTTGCTTTGCTTCCTCAGAATGACTAATGGGTTCAAACTGTCTAACTTTTGGTTAACTTCTCAACACTCAATCCTCTGTATTATCTAGAATTCTTGAGGAAATTGAAAATCCAAGCAAACTCAGTGCCATGGGGTCAGTTCTAGCACTTGGTAATCCTCCGTCAGGTTTCAGATGCTGTAAAACAGGGCAGAGTACCTAGGTCATCCTCAGGAGTGACTGATGGATTCCCATTGTTGGCCTTTCAGTTAACAGCCCAACATGTAGTTTTTAGACAGTTGTTTTTACATGCCATTGAGGCAAGTACAAACAATGACTCTTTATAAAACAGACCTAAATCCTGTCCTATTCTGTGCCATTCTCATCATCTCTTACACACCTGAGTCCATTGCTACAGTCACTGTGTGAGCAAGCAGGGTCTCTTCTAGTCCTTTCATCATGAAGCTGATTTCTGAATTTCCTGGGATAGACTAGTGAGCACATGCAAGGCTGCATCTATTTGTTGAAACACTTCAGTTGGTATTCTTTCAGTGTAGGGACCTTGTTATCTGTCAATGTCTTCAAAGCTGCTTCAACTGCTTTCTTCCTTTTCACTGATTCTTGAACATATGGTACTTTGTGAAATGGTTCAGCAAAATACTTTCCTTTATCTTCTCAAGATGCTCTTTGAAATGTATTCAGCTATCCTACATCATCATTTCTTCCTTTTTGCTTTAGCTTTTCTACATTTGTGAGGAATGATGTCAGTTTGAGGACTAAGGTGTGCCAAATTCAGGCCATTGTTTTTTCAGTCATTTGTTACAAATCTAAGAGCTAGACAATGAATAAGAATAACAGAAGAATTGAAGTCTTTGATCCGTGGTATTGGAGAAAAGTGCTGACTATCCCATGAACTTCTAAAAGAATAGACATGTCTTACAGAAGGTACAGCCAGAATACTCCTTAGAAGCAAAGATGGTCAAGCTTCGTTTCTCATACTCTGGACATGTTGCTGCTGCTGTTCTTAAGTGATATTGAGTACAACTCACAGCGACCCTATGAACAAAAGATTTAAACCTTGTTCTATCCTGTGCCATCCTCACACTTTCTGACACACAATAGCCCATTGCAGCAGTCACTGTGTCAATCCATCTGGTTTACAGTCTTCCTCTCCTTCGCCAACCCTCTACCCTTCCCAGCATCATGTCCTTTTCCAAGGAACCTCCTAGCAAAATGTCCAAACTATGTGAGGCAAAGTCTCATCATTCTTGCCTCCAAAGAGCATTCCAGCTGTACCCTTTCCAAGACATGTCTGTTTGTTCTCTTGGACTTCTATGGGATGTTCAGCGCTCTTCTCCAACCCCATGTTGGATGACACATTGCTGGAAGAGTCTATTCCTTGAAAAGGGCCATCATGATGGGAAAGATGGAGAGTCAGGGAAAGAGAGAATGATCTCCAATGAGATGGATTGGCACAGTGACTGCAGCAATGAGTTCAAATACATAATAGACTGTGAGGATGGCACTGGATAGGACAGCGTTCATATCTACTGTCCGTGGGGTCGCTATGAGTTATACTCAACCCGACGGTACCTACAACAACAACAACATTCAAGAGCAAGTTTCAAATTCTAGTGACTCTAATGTCCATTTTTATCTTCTATCTTTCCTTTTTATTTAATGATTTTTTGCTTTTATCATGTAAGTTGCCCTTGATGTTATCCCATAATTCAACTGGTATTCAGTCATTACTGTTCAATGCATCAAATCTAGTTTTAAGGTGGTTTCTAAATTCAGGTGGGATAAATTCAAAGATATATTTTTATTTTCATAGTGGTTTTTTTTAAAATTTTACTCACTTTAAGTGTGAATTTGCATTGAGTAATTTATAGTCTTTTCTAAAGTTTATAAACAAAACTCCTGGCTTTGTTTTGGCTCAGTTTTACTTAGGTTATATTGATTATGTAGAGATAGTAAACTGTGTGTATCATTAAAAAATGTTGCTAATATTAAAAAGAATAAGGCTCTCAAAACACTTAATGGTACTAATTTGAAACCAATACATAAATCAAGAAGCAGTTGTCCAAATAGAAAAGCAAAACATTGCATGGTTTAAAATGAGGAAAGTTACTAGAGTTGTATGATTTCTCCATACCTATTCATGCTTATGCTAAACAAGTCATTCAAGAAACTATACTATATGAAGAAGAATGTGGCCTCAGGATCAGAGGAAGACTCATCAACAATCTACATTATGCAGATGACACAACCTTATTTGTACAGAGTGCAAATGACTTGCAGTGTTTATGTAAGAAGATCAAAGACTATTGCCATCTCTCTAGGAAAAGAAAAATCTTTATCATTGACCAATCAACAACATAATAAATGATGGGGAGAAGATTGAAGTTGTCCACATTTTCTTTTTATTTGGATTTGTAATCAACAACCATAGTAGCAGCAGTCAGGAAATCAAAACACATGCTGAATTGGGAACCTCTGTAAAGTGAAAAAGAGCAAGGGTGTCAGTTGAAAGACTAAGACACACCTCATCCAGGCTATGGTCTTTTCAGTTGCTTCCTGTTTATCTGATAGTTGGACAAGGAAGAATTGTGGTGTTGATAAAGAGTATTGAATATACCATGGACTATTAGAACAAAGGAACTCATGCAATATTAATCAAAATGGTTGACTCTGGAGAACATTATGCTGAGTGAAATGTCCCAGTCACAAAGGGACAAATATTGCATGGTGCCACTGTTGTAGAATGGGACTGTCCTTGGGGTTGGGGAGAGACTGAGTAAGATGGGTTCAAAAATGTACGCTGCTCTGAAACAGAGAAGAGAGAAAACTGTTTAAAAGAGACATGTGATTAGGTATTTTGGTAATGACAGAGGAGTCTAGAGCGATGGCTACATGGTGGAGTGGACCTGGGGGAGGGTTTGTAAAATAATGAAAGAATCTTTTACTTTTCCAAGAGGGTAATGTCTGGTGGGGGGGGGAGCCTTGGGAGGGGACAAATCTGCAACAATGAATGAATGGAAATTCAAAGCCTCTGTAAATTTTCACTGAAATTAATAACAAATTTAAATTAAAAAAAAAGAATTAAGTTAGAGTAAGGATGGCAATGGAACCACCTTACCTCTCTAACTTGATTTGTGCCACTATTAGAACCTCTACTCAGAATATTATTGCTTTTCAATGTTTGACTCATGCACTTTTGTTCGTTAAATTTATATCGTCTAGGCTGCAACACTTCCATGATACATCTTCAAGGATATGAACATGTATGGTTAAGCACAATTGATAACAGTGCATCTAAATTCCAAAATCAATCTCCATAATAGTCTATGTGTTTCCTACTGCCAAAGGGGCCCTTTAGAGTAGTGAGAGAAGACCTTCACCCTGAAACCCACAGCGTCCCTTTTCAGCAGGAAGTAGCTAAGAGAATACACTATCACCTTTTCCTTATGAATCAGGGTGAAGTCTCTCTCAGGGAGGAGTGATAGGGAATGGCAAGGGACACACTGACAAAGGAGATTAATCAGAACTGGCTTTGACAAGCACTGTGGCAATTGGACAATTAAAACAGACATGGGGGGGGGAAAGAACAAACTGGGAATGAGGGTGGAGAAAACAGTGCAACAATGAATGAATGAAAACCCAAAATCTCTGTAAATGTTCATTAAAACTAATAAAATTTAATTTAAAAAAAAAGAAGTGCAAATAGAGTACATATTAAAGTGAAGGATGGTGAGACTGTTTCACATACACTGGGCATGTAATCAAGAGTGACCAGTCTTTGGAAAAAGGTATTGTTCTGTGAAAGAAATAAGGTCGTTGAAAGAGAGGAGATCCTCAAAGAGATGGATTGATACAGTGACTGCAATTGTGGATTTGAGATTGGGGCGATAGCTTAGGAAAGGGTATGGTTCTGGTTTTGGGTTTTTTTTTTCTGGTTACCTTCAACCTTTTGAAAAATTCAACAATGTTAAGAGGTGTGAACAACACTTTTTGTTATTTTCACTCAGAATTTCCACAAATATCATGTGTTTCAGAATGGTTCTGTTTTAGGAACCACTATGATTTGTGGTACTTAATTGATGGCATCTATTAGCAGCAATGTTCATAGTGTTTTGGAAGGCCTGTTATTTCAGAAGTGAATAACCAATCCTGCTTCCTAATCTGTCTTAGTCTAGATACTCTGCCTAAATTTTTCCATGATCAGTGACCTTAATGATAATTGAAATATTATTGGCATAAACTCCAGTATTATAGCAACTCCCAAGCCACCAAAGCATGGCAAACTGACATGCTATGTTGTAAAATGAGAAAACATTTTGCCTTGTAAACTTTCACTAGGCTTATAATAAAATAAATAAAACAATTAAGAATAAGCAACGAAAACAAAGAAACAAACAAAAATTCCTGCCCACAGGCATTTCCCATCATTGACTACTGCATTTCAGTAAACCCAATCCCACATTAAAAACATGCAAATATAATTCAGAATATTTCTGGAGAAAGAAGAACTTCAATTTCACTTTATGTTAGCTAGATTACAACAATGATCAGGAATATTCCATCTGAAATTGTCTCATAGTTAATTATAAATATGTAAACAATATTACTATCCAATATTCTAACAAGGATAAAGTGCCTGTGTGATGATGAAATTTACATTCTATATAAGTAGGAAATTTGGAAAAAATGATTCTGCTTTCTCTTCTCATTTTCACTTTCTTGATATATATTTTAAATGATTACGAACTATAATAAAAATTCTAGAATTTACTGTTTTGAGAAATATAGGGACATGCAGGAGGAAATAAAATATAATACACTAATGACAAAATTAAATACTGATTATTTTCTCTTTTGGCTCACATTGTTTCCCTTTGTTGGATGCAACAGATGAAACCTAGCAAAGAAAATAGATACAAAACGTCCTCAAATAACAATATCTATATGATTTATTCTTATCATGATTATTTGTTGTTTTTGTTGTTTAGCTCGGTTGGGTCAGTTTCAACTCATAACAACACTATGCACAACCGAATACAACAAATTGTGATCCAGTGCCATCCTCACAGTTATTGCTATGTTTGCAACTATTGTTGTAGTCATTGTGTCTGTTGATTTCCTTGAGAGCCTTTCTCCTTTTCTGAGATTCACTAATAAAACATGACAATAAATACACAACAGATAAACAGAGTTATCTATGGTGGGCAGATTTCAATGGAGCTTCCAGACTTGAACAGTTTGGGAAAAAAAGCAATGATTGTTCATATTATAATATTGACACTTCAGAAACCCTATAAAGTAGCAGCAGGACATTCTCTAAGATACTTCTAGAAGATGAGTCTAGAAGTTACTCAAAATACAACTAGGTAGAATCTACCTTAATTAGGGACCATCTTTTGCCAAAGTAGCATGGCTCTAAATGAGGATAAACAGCTGTAAATGTCCATTATTAACTTGAATGTGGAATGTAAAAAGTACAAAGTACTAGGAAAATCGTGTTGTCAAAAGTGAAATGGAACACATAAAGATTAATATCCTGGACATTAAGGAACCAAAATGAACTGGTATTGTCCATTTTTAATCAGATAATCATATGATGTACTGGGTCGGAAATTAATAACGATGTTACATTTATTGTCAAAAAGAACATTTTAAGATCTGTCTTGAAATTAAATTCTGTCAGTGATAAACTAATATCCGTATGGATACAAGGAAGACCTGTTTGTATGACATTATTCAAATATACACATATGAAACATCAAAGACAAAGATAAGAAAACGAGGATTTGTACAAACTTCTGTAGTTGGAAACATCAAAATGAGTCCAGAGTCATCAATATTACTGGAGACTGGAAGGTAAACATTGGAAAAAAAAATAAATATTAGCAGTCGTAAACTGTGGCCTTAGTGACAGACACCAAGGCCGGAGATAGCATGATAGTATTTTGTCTAATAAATAATCTGTTCATTGGAAATATCTTTAAAAAAATAAATGGTGACAATATATGTAGACATAGCCTGATCTAATATACAAGAATCACAATTATTACATATGAAGCAAGAGTGGACAAGCTCTATATTATTAGAGCTAGCTGGAGGTCACCTGGGAAATAGTCCATTAATCTTTCATATATGCAAGTTCAAATTTGGTGACTGAGGTAATTGGAATGGGTGTGTCGGAGACAGTGAGATTGGCTCAGGACAGAGCAGAGCTTAGGGCTGTTGTACAACTTGATGGCACATAACAAGAACAACAACAACAACAACAAAGCAAACTAAGATTGTGAGTTTATCTCACCTGCATTTATAAATCATCTAATAAGCAGACTGGATGCACTGAACGCAAATTATGGAAAACAAGCAAGTTGATGTATGATGTTAAGGACATCCTACATGAAGAAAGGAAAATGTGATTTAAAATATAAAATATGAACAAAAGACTAAAATTGATATTGGAAGAGACTCTGAAAATTGCTCTTCAAAGTACAGAAGCTAAATTAATAGGAAGAATTGATTAAATAAGAGAGCTAAACAGATTTCAAAGAGTGTCTTCATGACAAGAAAGCAAAGTATAAAATGAAATGAACAAAGACCAGGAGTTAGAGCCCTAAAAGGGAAGTAAACCCTCAACATTTCTCATGAAGAAATGGAAAAATGAAGAAAAAAAATTCAAACACTGAGTTACAATACTGAAGGAGTCTATGAGAAAAAAATTACCCAGGAAGTATCAAGAGAATGACAGGAATACACAGCATTAATATACCAAAAAGAATTGGTCACTGTTGAAATATTTCAGGAAATCACATATGATTAAGAATCAATGGTAATGAAAGAAGAATCCTAAACCACAATTTAGGCCCTGGATACTAGAAAGTTGAATAGAAGATTTCAAAAGGCAGCACGGGATGACAAAGCAAAATATTGCAATGAAATGTGCAAGGAATTGGAGTCAGAAAATCAAAAGGGCTGAACTCGCTCAGCATATCTTAAGCTCAAGGAACTGAAGAACAAATTCAAACCTCGAGTTGCTAT
>NW_006400004.1:1433091-1437156 GCF_000299155.1 Elephantulus edwardii
CAGAGACAGTGCGATTGGCACAGGACAGAGCAGAGTTTAGGGCTGATGTACATAGGGTCGCTATGAGTCGCAAGCGACTCGACGGCACATAACAACAAAAAAACAGAAGAATGGTGAAATGCTAGTTGAGATGTTTTGACAGAAACATATAGTCTAGGACATGCTTTCTAGAGTACGCCAGGAAATTTAGAAGACAGCTTACCTAGTCAGCTGACTGATAGAGATCCTTATTCGTGCCCGTTCTACAAAAGATAATATAACAGAACATGCAAATTATGGAATAATATTTTATGAATGTAAAAATCTTGTTGAAGATTATTTAAAACTACTTCAGGCTGTACCTCTAGTGGAATCTGCTAGAAATTAAGGCTGGATTCAGAAAAATGCTATAGCTTAAAGGAAATCATTGATGATGTCAGATACATCTTGGCAGAAAGTAAAGAATAGCAGGAAGGGGTTTAGTTGTCCTTATTGATGATGAAAAGGGATTCAATTGTTGTTGTTGTTTTTATGTGCTGTGGAGTGGTCTGTGATTCACAGCAGACCTGTCTACCGCAGCTCTGAAGCCTGCCCTGTCCTGAGCCAGTCTCACTGACTCCGACACACTTAACCTCCATTGCCCCAGTTACTGGATCAATCCATCTCATCCAGGGTCTTCCTCTCCTGCAGTAACTCTCCATTTTTTTGAGCATCATGTCCTTCTCCATGGACTGGTCCCTCCACATGCCCAAAGTATGTGAGAAAAAGCTTCAAAATTCTTTCCTCCAAGGAGAAACTTGATTTCACTTTCTCCAAGACAGACCTATTTGTTTTCTTGGCAGTCCATGATATGTTGAAGACTCTTCTCCAGCACCATAACTCAAGGGCATCCATTTTTCTTCTGTCTGCCTTAGTGATTGTCCAGCTCTCTGATGAATAGCAAGCAATTGCAAAGATCATAGCCTGATCAAAGATCAGATGCACCTTAGTCTCTAGATTGACATCATTGCTTTTCAGTATTCTGTAGAATTCCCTGACAGATTTTCCCAATGCAATTCATCTTTTTATTTCCTGGCTGCTGGGTTCAATTGTATGGATAATAAGAAATTATGGGTAACATTAAGAAGAGTAGGAATCCTCGAACACTTAATTCTGCTCATGTGAAATACATATATAGTCCATGAAGCAGCTGTCAGACAGAGCAGGGAACATTGCATGATTCAGAATTTAAAAAGGTATGCTTTGAGTTCATTTCCTTTCTCTATATCTATTCAATCTGTATGCTGAGTATATTAGAAAAGCTTTACTATATGAAGAAGAGTGTGACATCAGAATTGTGAGAAGACGCATAAATAACTTGCATTGCACAATTCATACAACATTGCCTACACAAAGTGAAAAGGGACTTAAAGTACTTACTGCAGATAACCAAAGACTGTTCTAGTCAGAACAGACCCCTAGCTGACCCTCTGGCAGTTTTCAGAGGAAGTTAATTGCACAGGAGAAGATTGCCCATCCTTCTCCCGTGAAGCAGATGGTGGCCTCAAACTATATCCCTTCAGGATTACAGCACAGCTTCTTGCCACTACAGCCTTTAATATTGATTACATCTCGATAATAAAACAAAAACCTTACCACTGGACTAATATGCATGATAAATGGAGAAAAATATCATGATAAATGGAGAAAATATTGACATTGTAAACAACTTCCTTTTATTTGGACCTACAGTCAGCACCCATGGTAGCTTTCAGGAAATAAAAAGACATCTTGTGTTGAGAAAATTTTCATTCAAGGACCTCTCCAAAGTGCTAAAGAACAAAGATGTCAGTTTAAAGGATGAAGATTCACTTATTTAAAGCTGTGGTCTTTTCAGTTGCTTCATATATTTGTAAAATTAGGACAATGAATAAGGAAACCTAAGAATTAATGACTTTGGTGTTGGTGAACAGCACTGATATACTATGGATTGTCAAAAGAACAAACTAATTTGCATGGGAGGAAGTGCAACCAAGTGCCTGCTGGAGGCAAAAGTTCATCTCCCATGCTTTGTGCAAGTTGTCAGAAGTGATCTGTTCTTGAAAGAAAGCAGGATCTTTGGAAAGGTGAATGGTTAATGAATAGAAGAAGACCCTCAAAGAGATGAATTGACATGGTGAATGCAACAATGGACTTGAGCACAGTGGGAATTTTAAATCAGAATTCTGGGCATAATTTATATATAAAAAAAGGTTTGACTAGTCTTGTGATTGTTGTTGTTGTGTACTGTAGAGTTGGAAATGACTCATAGCTGACCCTCTGGCGGGTTTTCAGAGGCAGTTACTTTCACGGGAGGGGATTGACCAGCTTTCTCTCACAGAGCAGTTGGTGACCTACCTAGAACTGCTTGCCTTCGTGGGTTGCAGCACAGCTTCTTGCCACTTGGTCACCAGAGCTCTTTTGTTGTGGTAGTCCATGGAATATTCAATATTTTTCCCCAACACCAGAATATAAAATCATACATTCTTCCTTGGTCTTCTGACTCATTGTCCTAGCATTGCATTACTTGGGTCAGGCACAATTTAGCCATCAAAATTAAAATAAGTAATAAATTGTTATTCATGCTTACATTACACAAAAAGTTGACTGTTAACATTATCACCTAATAATTGAATTTTCACAAGTATTATATTAATTAGAAATGTGTCTCACATTTCATCAAAATAATAAGGCTTAGAGATTTAAGTGTAAAACCTGAACGGATAACAGTGCTATAAAGTAACATATAAACAAGTTGAGAAAAATCTTTCTAAAAATGAGAGTAAAGTCAGTATACATGAGAAAACACTTCAGACATTTGGCTATATAAAATTTAAAGAAATCTATGTGCAAGTTTATGAATTCCACATTGTTGTTATGTAGCCTTAACTCAATTATGACTAATGGAAACTCTGAATAATATATAAGAACTTTGCTGCCATTTTTACAGTCACTATGTCAAACCGTATTCTTTTTTGTTCATTTATTTGGTTTTATTCACTCATTGTTCCACATTTTCCTCCCTCTCTCTTCTTTCCCCTTCTCTTAGTTCACTTTGCAATACACCTCTTGTTCAAGATTGTTGTCAGACACACAATGCCTAATCATATATTCATTTCAGATTATTTTTCCCCTCATCTGTTCCAATGCAATGTTAATTAACTATTCACTCTTTTCCTACTCTCCCCCAACTCCCTATATCAGTCCTATTTTATAACAGCAGTATTATGAAGTACTTGGCCTTTTGTGACTAATACATTTCACTCCACATTGTGTCTTCCAGGCTCACACTTCTTGTGTAGTGTTTTACAAGTTCACTGTTTCACCACTGTTATAAAACAGGACTGAAATCAGGTTTGGGGGAAACTAGAGAAGAGGGGATAAATAATATACACAGCATTGAAACAGATGAGGGAAAGAACTGTTGAAAAGGGTTATATGATTAGGTATTATTTGCATGGCAAGAGTCTAAAATAAGAGCTGCATAGTAAAGTGGACTGGGGTGGTGTGGAGGTAGGGGTGGGAATGGGATTGTATAACAATGAAATAATTATTTTTTCTTCTCAAAGAGAAAAATGAGCTGGGTACAGGGATGAGTGGGCAGGGAGAAAAATGTGCAACAATGAATGAATAGAAATTCAAGTTCTCTATAATCTTTCATTAAAATCTCAAGTAAAAAAACCCCAAAAACAACAATAACAAAACCAACCCAAGTTCATTGTTTCTCAAGTATTGTGCTCTCCTTCTCTGGTCTTTTGGAACATGATATCTTTTTCCAAAGACTCTTCTGATAACATATCCAAACTGTGAGAAGAGGTTCCATCTTTCTTGCCTCTAAGGAGCACATGGGTTGCAGTTCCTCCAAGACAGTTGTGTTTGGAATTTTTTGGCAATCTATGAGATATTCAAGACTCTTCACCAGCACCACAATTCAAAGGCATTGATTCTTCGTTGTTGTTGTTGTTGTTGTTGTTATGTGCTGTCAAGTCTCTTGTGACTCCTAGAGACCCTATGTACAACAGTCCTAAACTCTGCTCTGTCCTGTGCCAGTCGCACTGTCTCTGACAC
>NW_006400004.1:1438051-1450796 GCF_000299155.1 Elephantulus edwardii
TTCGCATTAGAACAATCAAGTGTTCTGGGATTCCCAATCTTCTCAGAGTCAGCGACAGTTTGTTATGATTCACACAGTCATTTTTATTCATTATCCAACTTTCAGATGCAAAAGAAGCAACTGAAAATAGCATCGCTTAGATCAAGCATACTTTATTTAGCCTTTCAACTAATATCCTTGACCTTTATCCCTTTCAAGAGGTTTTTAAAAGCAAAGTTTCCCAACAGAGCATGTCTTCGTTTCTTGACTACTACTAAAGAATGCTGTGGGCAGAATATTGAATGACCAGCATCAAAAGAAGATGGAAAGAGTACACAACATCACTGTACAAAAATAAAAAAAATGACTGACACAGAAGAATTTCATTAAACAACATATGTCCAAGAGGCAATGATGATGAAGGAGGAAATTCAAGCCGCTCTGAAGGAATTGGCAGAAAATAAGGCCCCGGGATTGATTGAACACCAATTTACCTATTTTAGCAAATAGGTATTGCCCTGGATCTGCTCAGCAGGTCATGCCAACAAATATACAAAAGTTTACAGAATACTCCTGGGCCTCCACAAGTCAAAGACTGATAACCCAATTACAAAATGGGCAAAAGACATGGAAAGAATTTTCACAGAGGAAGATATTTGAATGGCAAACAGACACATGAAGAAATGCTCCAAATCACTGGCAATAAGAGATATGCAAATCAAAACCACAATGAAGTACCATCTCACTCCCGTAAGAGTGGAAATGTTTAACAGGACAGCAAGTAATGAATGTTGGAGAGCATGTGGCAGGAAAGGAACTTTCATGCATTGTTGGTGGGACCATTCTGGAAGGCAGTTTGGGGCTTCCTCCAAAAGCTGAATGTAGAAATTCCATATGACCCATTAGGATCAGAGAGAAACTCATCAATAACCTCTGTTACGCAGATAGCACAATCTTGTTTGCATCACTACTTGGAATATACCCTGGGAATATGAGAACTGAGGCATGAACTGATATTTGTTCACCAATGTGCATGGCAGCATTATTCTTATTCATTATCACAAGAACATGGAAACAGCCCAAATGTCCAACCACAAATGAATGGATTGAGAAATTATGGTATAGTCACACAATGGAATATTATGCAGCATTCAGGGACAATAACTTTGTAAAGTATTACCTAACTTGGGAGGAACTGGAGAGCATTATGCTGAGTGAACTAACTCAGTCTCACAAGGAAAAATACTGTGTAAGACCGTTATTGTAGAATGAGTATAAGGATCCAGGAGGGGTGGGAGAGGCTGGAAGCAGAGGGATGTGGATGTACAGGGGGAAGGGGTGGTGATTAATCATTGGATTGTACAATTTGATGGGGTGTGAGGGAAATGGAAAGAATTTTTTCAAATTTGTATTAGAATTTTGTAAATAAACCAGTGAAGAAGAAATAAAAAGAAAGAAATCTGGAAGAAAACTACTTGGTCAACTGACTGGAAGAGATCCATATTTATCCCCATTCCAAAAAAATAGCAGACTGACTAAGCATTAAAATCTTTGAACAAAATCACTAATACCACACACAAGCAAAATCCTGCTGAATATTATCCAAAAACAGCTGGAACAGACATCCACAGAGAACTACCAGAAATGCAAGCTGGGTTTAGAAAAGGCAGTCGCACTAGGGACATGACAGCCAATGTCAGGTGGATCTTGGCTGAAAGCAGATCATAACAGAGGAATGTCTATCTGTGTTTCGTTGACTATACAAAGACATTTGACTATGTGAATCACAATAAATTGTAGCTAATCTTGAGGAGAATGGGAATCCTAGAACAACTGATTGTGCTTGTGTGAAACCTATACTTTGACCAGGTAACAGTTGTCAAAACAGAGTAAATAAATACTGTGTGATTCAAATTCAGGAAAGGAATATGTCAGGGATGTGTCCTGTTTCTATACCTTTCAACATATATGTTAAACAGATCATTTAGGAGGCTGGACTTTATGAGGAGGAATATGGCATCAGGATTAGAGGATGATTCATCAACAATCTGCATTATGCAGATGGCACAATCTTCTTTGCCAAAACTGAGGATGGCCTGAAGTGTTTGCTGAAAAAGATCAAGAACAGCATTCTTCAGTATGAATTAAAGAAAACAAAGGTTGTCACCACTGGACCAATTGATAGAATCATCATGGATGGAGAAGAGATTGAGATTGTTAACAATCAGCTTACTTGGCTCCGTAATCAACACTCTTGCACCCACAGTCAGCAAATCAAAAGACAAATTGCATTAGGAAAATCTACTGAGAGACCTCTCCTGAGTGGTAAAGACTGAGGATGTCAGACTAGAGACTAAAGTGAGCCATGGTCTTCTCAATTGCTTCCTACACATCTGAGTGTTAGATAATGACTAAAGATGACAGAAGAAGAATCATTGCCTTTGAACTGTGGTGCTGAAGAAGAGTATTGAGCATACTCTAGATTGCCAAGAGAAAAAACAGATTTGTCCTGGGAAAGGTGAAATAACCGAGTTGCTCCTTGGAGGCAAGGATTTTGAAGCTCCATTTTACATACTTTGAGCATGTTACCAAGAGGGACCAGCCCATTGAGAAGGCCATCATACTAGGAAGGATGGAGGGACAGTGCAAAATAGTAACACCTTGCAGGAGATGGATTGACAGAGTAACTAGAGTAATAGGGTTTGGTGCATGAAAGACAGATTGGCTCAGTATAGGACAAGGCTTAGAGCACTTGTGCATTGATTGGGTCACCATGAGTCGCTAGTGACTTGACAGCACATAACAACAACTTTGAGTGTTGATTGTGTATCCAAGCAAAAGTAAGCAATCAACAAATTCAATATTTCCCTATTAATCATGATGTTGCCTATTAGTCCAGTGGTGGGACAATTTATTCCTGAATGTTGGTTGAGATGTAATAAATTGTTTACTTGATGCAATCAATATTGAAGACTAGTCTTTTATCTTCTGCAGCAAGTGCTTCAAATCCTCTTCACTTTCTGCATTCAAGATTTTGCCATCTACTGTTGATGAGTCTTCCTACAATCCTGATGTTACATTCATCTTCATAGGTTCCTGCCTATCAAGTTATTTGAGCATACCTATGGAAAAAGAATACAACCCTGATGCACACCTTTCCTGATTTTAAACCATGCAGTGTTTCTTTCCTTTGTGGATCCTAATAAGTTATGGATATAACATTGAGAAGAACGGGAATCCCAGAGCATTTAATTGTGCTTGTGTAAAACCTATATCTACACTATGACGCTGTTGTGCAAACAGAACAAGGGAGCACAACATGATTTAAAATTAAGAAGAGAATGTGTCAGGGTTGTATTCTCTCTCCATACCCATTATCTGTATGCTTAGCAAATTATTTTAATAAACTGAACTCTATGAAGAGGAAAGTGGCATTAGAATCAGAGGGAAACTCATCCATAACCTCTGTTACGCAGATGGCACAATCTTCTTTGCTGAAAGTGAAGAGGACTTGAAGCACTTGTTGCTGAAAATCAAAGAATACAGCCTTCAATATGGATTGTATCTCAGTGTCAGTAAAACAAAGGTTCTTACCACTGGACTGATAGGCAACATCATGACAGATGGAGATAAAATTAGAACCGTCAACAACTTCATCTTACTTGGATCCAAAATTAACACTCATGGTACCAGCTGTCAGGAAATCAGTAGACATATTTCACTGGGAAAGTCTACATTTAGGGGCCTCTCCACATTATTGAGGAGTAATGATGTCAGTTTGAAGACTAAGGTATGTCTGATTCAAGTCAAGATCTTTCCAATCACTTGCTATATACCTGAGAGCTGGACAGTGAATAGGAATGACAGAAGAAAAATTGATGCCTTTGAGCTATACTGTTGGAGGAGTACTAAACATATCAAAGACTGCTAAAAGAACAAATAAATATTTCTTAGAGAAAGTGCAATCAGAAGACTCTTTGGAGACAGAGAATATGAGGCTTTGCTTTACATATTTCAGGCATGTTGCTAGGAAAGGCTGAAGAGGAGCATGATGCTTAAAAAGGTGGAGGGTCAGTGAAGGAGAGGAAGACCCTTGACTGAGCAGGTGAATTGACAGAGTGACTGCTGCAATAAGGTCTAATGTGTCAGGAAATGTGAGTATGACCCAGGATACGATAGGACCACAACAGGTTGTGCTTGACTGCATGGTACCTAACAACAACAGTGTTCCCTTGTTCTGCTATGACAATGCTTCTTGATCTATCTGTAATTTTTATATGAGCACGGGTAAATGTTCCGGTGTTTCTATTCTTCCCAGTATTATCCATAATTTGCTATGCTCTTCACAGTCAAATACCTTTGCATATAGGCAACAAAACACAATTTATTTCTGTTTTCCCCTGTTTTCATCCATGATCAATGTGATATCTACAGTGAGATCTCTAATTCTATGACCTCTTGAGGCAAATCCTCATCAATGTAAAGTTCCAGACATTTTTAAAATAACCTCCAGCAATATTTTACTTACATGTGATATATATTGTTCAGGATTTCCTGCACTCTATTGGATGACCTCTTTTTTAGAATTGGAACTAAGGTGGATCTCTTCTAGTTAGTTGGCCAGGAAACTGTCTTCAAAATTTGACATAGACTAATGAGCACATCGAGGGCTGGCTGTTTGTTGTATTTTTCAATTGGCATGCCATCAGTTCCTGAGGCCTTAATGTTTTGCCAGTGCCTTCAGTGCAGCTTGAACTTCTTTGTTACCATCAGTTCTTGATCATATGCTACTTCCTGAAAGGATTCAGTGTTGGTCAATTCTGTTTATTCTTTCTGTTTTCTTTCAATGTTTCCTTTGTCATTCAATGTCAATATTACAACTCAAACCTTGAATTTGTTCTTCAGTTCTCTCAGCTTGAGAAATGTCAAGTGAATTCTTCCATTTTTATTGTCTAATTCCAGAGCTTTGCATATTTTTATAATATTTTGCTTTGTCTTCTTAATATCCTCTTTGAAATCTTCTGTTTTATAGTCATTACATTGATTAGTTGTATTATTAACATACTAATTTCTATATTCTTTTCCTTTTTATTGTTTCTTCCATGTGTATTATGTTTTATGTAGCATTTATTTTTTTATTTGTTTTATTTTATTTTGTTATTTTGTGTGTGTGTGCGCCATCAAATCAGATCTGACTGGTACAGGAGGAAATTACATCTCCTTCTCCAGCATAGCATCCGGTGCGTTCGAACTGCATACTTCTGAGATTGCAGTACAGCTTCTTACCAGTAGGCCACCAGAGCTCCCTTTATCTAGCCTTTAATTTACATTGTTTTATGCAGTTATTCATAGGCATTGTACTTAATTTATCATCTAATTTTACATAATTAATTACTATTGATCTATGTCTGTTATGACCCCAGCTTTTTAAGACCCTATTGACTTTTTCCTATTCCTTCATTGCCACATCTGCTCACTAACCTGTTGATCTTAGTGATCATCACACTTCCCCTTTCTCTATCCCTTTCTCTTTTTAAGACTTTATGCACATCTTGCTTAGTAATCTTTCTATTTTTACAATAATGGTCTTTTGCAGTATTTGTCCTTATGAAATTGAGTTATTCCAGCAAAATTCTCTCCAAACTCTCCCATGTTATATGGTATTTTAAAAAAATCATTGTTCCTTGGTGTGGCATAGTATTCCATTGTATGACTGAACCATAATTTCTCAATCTATTCACGTGTTGTTGGGCATTTGGACTGTTTCCATCTCCTTCCTATTGTGAATAATGCTGCTATGAAGTGTTTGCTTCTTCGTTCTTATATAATTCCACACAAGCACAATTAAGTGTTCTGAGATTCTCATTCTTCTCAACATTGTCCATAGTTTATTATTATTCAAACTGAATAATTTTCATCACCAGTGAAATATGGGTGAATGTCTTTCTGGTATTCTCAGCTTTTAGCTAAAGTCCATCTGATGTTAGCAATCATGTCCTTTATTCCACAGCATCTTGTGAAGCCAACTTACATTTCTGGTAGTTACCTGTCAATGGACTGTTTCATTTTTTTTTCTTTTTTTTACCCTATGATTAAGCCTCTCCTTCCCCTCCTTGGATCCTCGTACTCTTTTTACAATAATGGTCTTATACAGTATTTGTCTTTATGAGACGGAGTTAGTTCATTTCTTTAATCTTCAGTAAGATTTTACATGCCTGTGATATTAATCATATTGGTCAGTAACGTCCACATTCAGTTATATAACTCTTGGAAGGGGCACAGATATGGATCTCATCCAGTCAATTGCCCAAGTAGTTGTCTTCCAAATTTCTTCACATAGATTAAGAAAACACACCCAGGCCTGCATGTGTGTGTCTTTCGAAATATCTCAATTAGTAATCCATCAAGATTTTAAGCATTATTTTTTTTACAGTGCCTTCAGTGCAACCTAGAATCCTTACTTCGGTGCCTTTGGATATTGGTTATATGCCACTTCCTGGTTTGGTGTTGACCAATTCATTTTGGTATGCAAACTCTGTGTATTCCTTCTATCTTCTGGGCTGATGAAGATAGGTAAGTCGCAGACAATTAATTTGCCCTAAGATAAGGCAGGATTCAGAGTTGTCATATATAGAGTTGTTGTGAGTCGCAGGTGACTTGACAGCATATAACAATGAGAACATGCATTCAGTATTTTGCCCATAGAATCTTTTGATATTGCAACTCAAGGCTTGAATTTCTACAGCTCTTTCAATTTGAAAAATGCCAAATATGTTCTTTCCTTTTGATTTTCTAAGTCTTTGTACCTTTTTTTATAATATTTTACTTTATCTTCTCAAGCTTTCTTTTTAAATATTCTCTTCAACTTTCTTATTTCACCAATTGTTTTAGCTCTACATTGAAAAGCAAATATTAAACTTTTTTTTTACATCCATTTTGGTCTTTTTGGTCCTCCCTTTTTAGTGACTTTCTTCTGTTCTTCAAGTAGGATGCCCTTGATGTCATCCTACCGCTCTTCGGATCTTTAGTCAGAGTTCAGTGCTCAAATCTATTTTTGAGATGTTTCTTATTCAAGGAGGACATACTCAAGATCCAGAAACACCTGGAACAGTACATAAATCAGCAGAGAACTTTCATATGTGCAGGCTGAGTTGAGAAGAGGCCGTGGCATCATTGCCAATGTCAGATGGATCCTGACTGAAAGCCGAGAGTAGCAGAGGAATGTCTATCTGTGTTTCATTGACTGCAAAGGTATGAGACTGTGTAGATCACAATAGATTGTGACAAACCTTGAGAAGAATGGGAATCTCAGAACACTTAATTGTGCTCATGCAAAACCTATACCTGGACTAGGAAGCAGTAGTCATAACAGAGCAGGGAAACACTGTATAGTGCTGGATCAGGAAAGATGTGCATCAGAGATGCATCCTATCTCCATACCTTTTCAATCTATATGCAGAACATATCATTCATGAGGCTGGACTTTATGATGAGGAATACGGCAGCAGGATGGGAGGAAGACTCATCGACAACCTAAGTTATGCAGATGACACAACCCTATTTGCTGAAACTAAGGAGGGCATGAGGTGTTTGCTTCGGAAGGTCAGGGACTGTAGTCTTCAATATGGAATGAAGCTCAACATCAAGAAAACAAAGATTATCATGAATGGTTCAATTGGCAGGTTCATGATGGACAGAGAAGAGATTAAGATTGTTGATATCTTCAGTGTACTTGGTTCCACAATCAATACTCTTGGCACCAGCAGTCAGGAAATCAAAAGGCAAATTGCATTGAGAAGGTCTGCTGTCAGGGACCTCTCTAAACTACTAAAGAGCAATGATGTCAATCTGAAGACTAAGGTGTGCCTAATTCAAGCCAGGTATGCAATTAATTGTTATGCAACAGAGAGCTGGACAATAACTAAGGATGACAGAGAAGAACTGATGCCTTTAAGTTGTGTTACAGGAAGAGTCTTGAACGTACTCTGGACTGTTAGAAGAACAAATAGGTCTGACCAGGAGAGGGTGAAGCCAGGCTGCTTCCTCGAGGCAAGGATTTTGAAGCTGTTTCTCACATACTTTGGGTACATGACCAGGAAGGACCAGTCCTTGGAGAGGGACACCGTGCTTGAAAGAATGGAGGGACAGTGCTGTAGAGGAAGACCCAAGATGATATGGATTGACTCAGAGACTGGAGCAATGGGATTAGGTCTGTTTGAGATGATGAGACTGGCATAGGATAGGGTAGGTTTCAGAGCTAATGTCTGTCTCTATGAGTCACAGGCCACTCAATAGCACATGACAACAACAACATACACAAAATTACATGTTTTAAATAGACTTATTTCAGCCTTCTTCAGTTTCAATTTAAGCTTGAATATGAGCAATTTAAAGTCATATGTTGGTGCCTGATCGTTTTCTGAATGATGATATTGGATTTCTCCACTATTTCTTTCCACAGATGTAGTCAATTTGATTTCTGTGTATTTTGTCAGGTGATGTCCACTTGTATAGTTACTGTCCATGTGTTTTCACCAAAGTATTTGCAATGGATAAAGTATTGGTAATAAAGAATTCTATAATTCAATCTCTGGTATAATTTCTATCATAAAGGGCATGCCAGATTTCTTTACTACCAATCTTTTTTTGTTTCTTATTTCTGAAGTTTTATCTTCAGTTATTATCATTCATCTTGATTGCCTGCTCGATCCATTTTAGACTGCAAGATTTTGTAAAAATTTTCAATTTATTCATAGTTGGCTTTAATATTTGACATGTGAGCTTGAATAACAGTTATGGTAATAGATCTTCCTCGTTAGAATATGTTTATCATTAATGACAATATTGTATTTCAAGTTAGATTTTTTTTTACATTTCTCCTTTTTTGCTGTATTTTGCTTTGGTGTTTGTAAAAAAACTTTTATTGGTTTGCTTACAATAATGTACTTACATTGTGATTCTTGAAATGTTCTGTTTTATGATAAATACACCACCATTCATCCTCAATTTGTTATCCCCACAATATATTTCTCCATTTAAAAATGGCTAATACCAGTCCATTTTTGCTCACCCATGCCTAGAATAGGGAGCTCTGATGACTTAGTGCCAAGGAACTGCACTGTCAACCCTAAGATACATGGTTCAAATCCTCCAGCTGCTCCATGGGAGATAGAGGACAGTCTCCTTGCTTACAATTTACTGCCTCTGAAAACCTGCTGCAAGATGGGTTAGTACTGACTTGACAACAGTTAACAACAGCAACAATGCCAAGGATATCGATTCACGTGTTTCCTTTTGTCAACCTCCTGTTTCCTGGATTCATACATTGCATACTTCAATTATTTATGAATATTTGCAGCTCTATCTCCTTACTTTGAGTAATGCCACATCAGTAATACTGCATTGTCTAGTTGTATTTTACGTGTATTCCAGTCCCTTTTGAGGAACTTATGAAAACTCTGGTGGGCTCGTCTTAAGGAGTTGTGCTGCCAACCCAAAGACACGTGATTTCAATTTGCCAGCTGTTCTACAGAAGAAAGATTAGCAATCTCCATCCTTGCAATTTACTGCCTCTGAAAACCTGCTGGAGGGTCAGCTATGAGTCTGTTCTGACTTGATGGTACACGACAAAAACAATAACATCTAGCATTATGTCAGATAATGTCCCATTTTTGTTCCTAGGTATTCATAGGCCCATTATTTCAAAGGTTGATGACTCATCCTGCCTATTAGTCTGGAAACTATTCTAAGACCTGTTCAACCTGAACGACCTTGCTGATGTGTTACATACCAGTGGCATAGCTCCAGGATCAAGGTGATATACAAACTTTCATAATACAACAAACTGACAAATGAGTTGTTTCATAATAAAGCCTTTTAAAGTAATATTTTATAACTCACTTTAAAAAATGTACCAATTCAAAATATGACATTGTTTTAAAAGCAAGTGACAAAACATTTTTTATCGTATAATCCTGCCGTTGTTATGTGCTGTTGAGTAACCTGTGACTCATACAAACCCTGGTACAACAGCTATGAACCCTGCTCTGTCCTGAGTCAATTTCTCTGTCTCCCTCACACCTCCCCTTGCTACCCTAGTTACTGAGGCAGTCCATCTCATCCCGGATCTTCCTCTCCTTCACTGTCCCTCTACCATTCCAAACATTATGTCCTTCTCCAAGGACTGGTCCCTCCTTGCAATATGCCCAAAGTATGTGAGACAGAGCTTCAGAGTTCTTGCCTCCCAGGAGCAGCCTGTTGTCACTCTTTCCAGGACAGACCTCTTTGTTCTCCTCGCAGTCAATGTTCAATTACTCATCTCCAGCACCACAACTCAAAGCCATCAATTAATCTTCTATCATCGCTGTCATTGTCGAGCTCTGAAGCATAGCAAGATCTGGTTAGTTATTTTTAAATTGTGCATCTTATACACTACTATACATGTTATCATATATATGTTGTTGCTTTATATGGTAGAGTTGGAACCAACTCATGACTAACTCTCTAGCGGGATTTCAGAGGCAGTTAATCACATGGGAGAAAGTTGCCCATCCTCCTCCTGTGGACCTGCTAATGGCTCAAACCATGAGCCTTTGGGACTAGAGCACATGTACCACTGAGTTGCCCAACTCATAACAACCCCTTTGTACAATAGCTCTGAACTCTGCCCTCTCCTGAGCCAGTCTCACTGACTCTGACACACCTATTTTGATTACCCCAGTTACTGTGTTACTGTGTCAATTCGTCTCATGTGAGGTCTTCCTCTCCTGTGCTGTCCCTTTACCCTAACGAGCCTGATGTCCTTCTCCAAGGACCAGTCTCTGCTGTCCATGTGCTCAAAGTATTTCAGAGCTTCAAAATCCTAGCCTCTGAGGAGAAACTTGATTTCAGGCTCTCCAACACAGACTTATTTGATCTCCTGCTTCAAGGAAGAACTATTGACAATTACCTACCATGCTATTTACTGCCTCTGAAAACCCACTGAGTTGGTTCCGACTTAGTGGCACACACCAACATGTATTAACTTAGGAAAATATGTGAAAAGTAAAAGTAAATTATTACTGAGTGGGTTTATGTATGAATAACTTCTTTGTCTTTCTTAATCTGTTTATTTTCCAAAGCTTTTGTAATATATAAGCATTAACATCTTATTGAGGAAATTTTATCTTTAAAGAGAGCAATCTCTCTTACATGGCTTTGCCAATCTTCTGAAAAAAAGTTTGTTTGCACTTCTTTTGGTTCAAAGGAAGGTGTGAAGAGCTAGCTTAACTGAAGTTCTTGTTACATTTGTGTCTTAAATCTCTATTAGGAGATAGGAGGTACTTTCCTGCATATATTATTCTCCATAAACTATTATGAAGATCTTTCTTAGAAATATGATCTCTTGCTTTTATAATTAAAGAAATAAAGAGGGTATAGGAATAATTATATCTTTTCTTTCGGTCAGAGGGAAGTGCTAATGAATAGAGCGCCAGGGCCTGAGTTTTCTATACACCCTTGAGAATTGTTTCTTATACAATTGACCTTTGGAGTACCTCCAGGAATTGAGGCATGAAATCAATATTATTACACTGTTTTAGCAAACAATGAATAAAAGAAAGGCATTATGTTTGGAAAGGTGGAGGGATGGCAAAGGAAAGGAAGATGTTCAAGCAAGAGGATTGACACAGTGACTGCAGCAATGGGCTCAAGTGTGTCAAGCTGATTATGAGGTGGGCACAGGATAGGATAGGGTTCAGATCTATTACCTTAGGATTGCTATGAGCCTTACTTGACTCAATGACACATCATCATCATCATAATAAACACTATTGAATGAAACTTAGTCTTTTTTAACCCATGTTAATAAAAATAATTTTGAATAATCTTTTTTAAAGTACTTTCAGATTTACAAAACAGTTTCAAGGACAAAGATAATACTTGTAGTTTTATGCCTTATATTCGGAACCGACATATAGCTGACACTTTAGCAGATTTTCAGAGGAAGTTAATCTTTGTGAAGGAGATCATCCATGCTTTCCCTGTGATACAGCTGGTGGATTCGAACTACGTGCCTTCAGGATTGCAGCACAATCCTTATCACTAGGCCACCAGAACTCTCCAAAGATAATACTAAGAATACCTAGATGCCCTGTAAACTCACATTCCCCTATAAATGTTTTAGCCACACTCTTGTGGACACCTATTAAATATATGAAACGTACATAGATGCAAACACAGACATATGACTTTGAATTGTAATGTTGGAGAAGAGTACTGCAAATCCCATGAACTGCCAAAAGAACAGATATGTCTTGGACAAAATGCAGTCAGAATGTTCCTTGGAGATAAGGATAATGAAGCTTTGTCTCATATTTTGTGCATATTGCTAGGAAAGGCTATTCCCTGTAAAGGGACATCCTGCTTGAAAAGATGGAGTGTCAGCAAAGGAAAGGAATATCCCAATAAATGGTGCTGGTAAAACTGGACTGCTGCCTGTAGAAAGCTTAAATAAAATCTACATCTCACACCATAAACAAAATTAGCTCAAGGTGGATTGAGACCTGGGAGTAAAGCCCCAAACCATGTAGTTCATAAGAGACAAACTGGAATCAAGCTTAGAAGTCTTAGTCTATAGTATAAAGAGACAGCCAAATACAGCCAGACATGCACAGTCTGAAGAAGATAAAATTGATGAATGGGACCTTCTAAAGAGTATATCTCTATGCTCTTCAAATAAGAGTCCGGAATGAGGGTTGCAGAGTGGAGTATACTTGGAGTGGGGGTG
>NW_006400004.1:1451080-1457640 GCF_000299155.1 Elephantulus edwardii
GGCCTCTACAAGAAAAATACTGATAATCCAGTTGCAAAATGGCCAAGAGACATGTAAAGACTTTTCACAGAAGAGAACATTTAGCTGGCCGACAGACACGTGACGAAATGCTTCAATTCACTGGCAATAAGAGAAGTGCAAATCAAAATCACAATGAGATATCTTACCCCAGTAGCAGTGGCAAAGTTTAGCAGAGCAGCAAGTAATATATGTTGGAAAGGTTGTGACGAGATAGGAACTCTTCTTATAAATTGTTGGTGGGACCATAAAATGGAACAACTACACTGAAAGGCAGTTTAGCATTTCCTAAAAAAAGCTGAACATAGAAATTCCATATGATCAAGCTGTTTCACTGCTTAGATTATACCCTGAAAATATGATAACTGAAGCACAGAGACATGTACACCAATGTTCATAGCAGCGTTATTCACTATAGAAAGAACAAGGAAACAGCCCACATGTCTAACCACAATGGAATGGATTGAGACATTATGATACATTCACACAATGGAATACTATGCAGCATGCAGGAGCAATGATTTTGTAAATTATTACCTCACTTGGGAGGGACTGGAGAGCATGATACTAAATGAATTAACTCAGTCTCATAAAGACAAATACTGCATAAGACTATTATTGTAGAATGAGTATGAGGATCCAAGGTGGAGAGGGGGAAGTGGAGGGTTAGGATGGGCAGGGGAGGAGGGGCTTAATCATAGGGTCACACAATTTGATGTATAGAGTGAGGGGTGGGTAAGGGAATGGTAAAGATCCGTATGAAAAACAATGTATGTGAATTTTTCAAGTAAATTAACACATTTTTTTAAAGGCTAAGGTAATTAAAAAAAAAAAGATGGATTGACACGGTAACTGCATCAATGAGCTCAAGTGTGTCAGAGAGGGTGAGGACAGGGTTCCGAACTGTCATTCATACCGTAGATATGAATTGGCAACTAACAATAAGAACAACATATGCCATCAGATGACAATGAGTCAATTTTCAACTCTAAATCCTAATACCAGCTCTTACCCTGTAGAGCTGCTAATGAGCTCAAACTAGCAACCAAGTACTTAACGGTTGTGCCACTGTATGTCTAGATCTAGGCCTTTATTTATCTGTCTATGTTGCAAGGAGGTACCAGCCTTGGAGAGGGACATCATGCTTGGGAGGGTGGAGTAACAGTGCAAGTGAGAAGACCCTCAAGGAGATGGATTGATTCAGTGACCGGGGTAATGGGGGTAGGTGTGTTGGAGACAAAAATGTTGGCACAGGATAGAGTAGGGTTTAGAGCTGTTGTACATAGGGTTTCTATGAGTTGCTGGCAACTCGACAGCACATAACAACAACAACATCATCTAATATTTAGGTATTTTTTACAAGGTAACTTACATGTCTCATGGCTCTTTACTTTTAAATACTTCAATGTATTTCCAAAGAATGAAGGTATTCCCTTACATAACCACAATGCCGTTATCACCTTCATCAATGTACAGTAGTACAGTAGTCAGCCAGCCACCCACAGTCCATCTCTGTCAGTGAATCTAATACTGTCCTTTATGTCCCCACCCCCTTCTTTTCCAGTACAGGGTTCACTCTAGGTCAGGTGTTACATTTAGTTGTCATATCTCTTTAGAGTCCCTTTAACTGGGACATGTCTACAGATTTTCTTGCTCTTCTTTGACATTGACAGTTTTTGGAAATTCAGCCCTCTCTTTTTATAGAACATTTCTAAATTTATGTAACAAATGAATTTTTTAATATATTAAAGATGGAGACTTCAAAAGTCTATAAAAAATTGTATTTCTTAAAGCCATCAGTCAGAATTAATTCATAGCTGCAATTCCCTAAATTGAATACTTACAGCACCAGCATTTTTCTTCGTTCAAACCGCAGTCTTTCTCACCCATTCTCTGTATTAGACTTTATATTTATTACCCTCATTCAAGAAAATGCCCCTTCTGCCAACACACTATTATAACAGACAGAGATTACTGTCTACGGAACATACTTTGTCTTAAAGATTTTTATGTGAGTCAGAGTACATCAAGACTATAAAATACGATTCAATTCATTTTTAAACAGCAAGTATTCAGGGGAAAAAATGCTATTTTAAATCAGCACTTGGCTAATAAGACTAAAGGAATTTTTCCATGCAGCTTTCAAATATTCTGTTTTTAGGTCAGTGTAATGCCATGTTTTTTTCCCCTGACTTTTTTTTTTAAATAATGCAGCTTTCTTTTATAATGTGTCAAGCAGTCATTAACAGAATTTATTCACTATATGTTAGCCTCTTTTTATAGTTGACCTAAAATATTTAGCGTTTAATATTAAGTCAATTTAAGAACATCCTTCTAATTAATTCTTCCATCGTGTCACATGTAGCTTATTTTTAAAGCTTCTGTGTATCTGATAGCCTAATATTAAATTTACCTGTATAACTGTAACAGGCTAGATCTCAGCTTTGCATTTGATACCTTATAAACATAACCTGTCCTTTTTAATTTCTCTGGATATGTACAGTTGGCATATGTTTTGAAAAATCAAGGCATACAGTCTTCTCTATTAACAGAATTAATTCCGTATTTTCAAAATATATTCAAAAGGTGATTTTGTCTTAGGTGTCGTCGAGCGGAGCCTGACTGAACTGTGACCCTGAGTGCCAGAATAGAACTGTCTCATAAAAGTTGACTCTTTAGTGACGTAAAGGTCTTTCGCCCACAGAGCCACTGGAGAGGTTCCAACCATCAATCTTTTGGTTAGTAGCTGAGTTCCTAACAATTGCATCTCCAATACTCCTTATATATTTTTGTTGATATATACCACTGACTCAGAACCACTCATAGTTGGCCCCCTGTGGGTTTTCAGAAACAGTAAACTACATGGGAAGTGATTGGCTATTTTTCTCCTGTGGACCTGCTGATAGATTCAAACTGCATACCTTTTGCATTGGCAGCACAATTACTTACCATTAAGCTATCAGATATATGTCTTGGAGAAAGTGTAACCAGAGTGCTCCTTGGAAGCAAAGATGGTAAAGCTTCACCTCCATACTTCAGTCATGTTAGAAGAGGCTGTTCATTGGGGAGGGACATCAGGCTGGAAAAGTCAGAGGGTTGGCGAAGGAGAGGAAAACCCTTAACCAGGTGGATTGACACAGTGACTTCAACAATGGGCTTTAGTGTGTCAGGAAGTGTGAGGATGGCACAGGATAGGACAGGGTTCAGATAAGTTGTTCATACAGTTGCTTTGGGTAGTGCTGGACTCAATGGCACCTACCAGCAACGAGCTATCAGACCTATTAGCACTTGTTGGGCTAACCATTCAAGTAAAATATATGTTACTGAATTCTAGGGTGCTTGTTTTGTTTTGGTTTATTGTCTTTGTATCTGTTTCTAAACAAAGCAAATTATTTCTTCACTTTTGTAAAACAGAAGTGTTGAATTGTCACTGACTCAACATATCAAATATACTTCCATTTTGGATTGATTCTGCATATAAAACAGTGTCAGGACTTGATATGATACACTCTGAAACAAATTTTTCTCTGGACTCTACAAGAAATATTTCTCTAGACTCTACATTGGCTCCTAACACCTGGGTCTGAATTTAAATTGCACTTTCCCCTCCTAGACTTAGAAAGGTTACTATGTTCTTTCCATAAGGTCTTTTGACATTTTAGTAATTTGGAGGCTTTTGATCTTATTTTGAAGTAATATGGAAAAATTGTAATGCTCAGACAAGTTAAACTCTGAATTTTTGTCTCATGCATTAGTAGTTCCCCAAAGCAGATAAATTATTAGAATTTACCTAATTAAAAGTAATTCTTAGCATGTACATGGAAGAAGTAATACTAAATTCATAATTACTCTCTCCTAGATTACCTAAAATCACTAGATTCCATAGGTCATTCTCCCTCCCTTCCTCCTTCTCCCTGTCCCTTCCTATCTCTCTCTTTCATTTTCTCTCTTTTAAAAGTATCAGCCACCATTGTATTGTACTCAGGAGTGTGGGATTTGGAGTCAGTGTTCCAGTTGCAGCTTTAATAGTTCTGTGACCCCTGAGAACATAACGCAAGTGTTTCTTTCTCCTCAAAATGTTGTTCATATCCACATTATAGGGTTTGTGTAAGGTCAGGTGAAATAACTCATGTCTTCTATTTCTGGCAAGACACTGGATTAGATAACCTGAAAACATACGAGACACTTATATAACTTATGTAAAATACGCTTTTAAATGTCTAGCTGAGCTCACAGGCAAATAAGGGAAACCTTCGTGATCAAGGGATGATGAGGAATGGAGAGTGGGATGGTAGACAGCCTGGACTGAGCTGTGCTCCCCTGAGGGACTTTGCTGGCTCTGCTATACGATAGCAGCTGAAAGGTCATAAAGGACACGATTAGTAAGTTATCCACATGTGCCAGATGTCTATTTTTCTCTACAAATATTCTCTTTTTCAATCTATTGCAAGTTATTTCTGGTAGCCTAGTAGGTGAGTAGTTGTGTTGCCAACATAAAGGTAGGCAGTTCAAATCCACTAGCTGTACTCTGGGAGATAGATGAGTACTCTTCTCCTGTGTGATTTACAACTCTGAAAAATCACTGGAGAGTCACCTGTGACTTGGTTCTGACTTGAGACATAACAAAACCAAATGAAAATTCAGTTTTGCTGTATGATGGTGAAATAGGTATACTTATATGTTGTTCATACTAAAAAATCTACTTCCATCAAGTCAAGTCTGACTCATAGCAACCCTCAACCAGGTCTGAGGTTGTAAATCATCCTAAGAGTGTGTTTACCCATTTTTCTTCCCCAGGGAGGTTGGTGAATTTGAACTATCCACATTTCAATAACTGCCCAATATATCATACACTCTATCCACCAGGATTATTGTATATGTTGCCATGTTGTTGCTGTTGTTATGTGTCATCAAGTCACTTGTGACTCATAGTGACCCTATGCACAATAGCCCTGAAACCTGCTCTATCCAGAGTCAAACTTATCGTCTCTGACACATCTACTATCATTATTCCACTCACTGAGTCAATCCATCTCATCAAGGATCTTCCCCTTGCGTGTCCCTTAACCCACCCAAGCATGACGTCCCTCTCCAAGGACTGGTCTCTCCTTGCAACATCCCCAAATTATGTCAAACAAAGCTTCAGAATCCTTGCCTCCAAGTAGCAGTTTCATTTCACCCTCTCCAAGATGAACCTGTGTGCTGTTTCAGTTGTTGTTGTTATGTGCTGTCGCGTCACTTGCGACTCATAGCGACCCAATGTACAACAGCCCTAAACACTGCTCTATCCTGTGCCAATCACACTGCCTCTGACACACCCATCCCGACTACGCCAGTCACTGAATCAATCCACCTCATAGAGGGTCTTCCCCTCTTACGCCGTCCCTCCACCCTCCCAAGCATGATGTCCCTCTCTCCAAGGACCTGTCCTTCCTTACCACATGTCCAAAGTATGTCAGACAAAGCCTCAGAATCCTTGCCTCCAAGGAGCAGCCTGGTTTAACCCTCTCAAGGATGAATCTGTTTGTTTTCTTGGAGTCCATGGAACATTTAATACTCTTCTCCAGCACCACACCTCAAAGGCATCAATTCTCCTTCTATCTTCCCTAGTCATTGTCCAACTCTGTGATGCATGACAAGTGATTGCAAAGACCATGGCCTGTATGAGACACACCTTACTCTACAGAGTGACACCATTGCTCTTCAGTACCTGGAGAGGTCCCTAACAGCAGACTTTCCCATCGCAATACGTTTTTTGATTTCCTGGCTACTGGTGCCAAGAGTGTTGACTGTGGAGCCAAGCAGACTAAAGTTGTCCAATCTCAATCTCTTCACCATCCATCCTGATGCTGCCAATTGGTCCAGTGGTGAGAATCTTTGTCTTCTTGATATTGAGCCTCAATCCACACTGAAGGCTTCAGTACTTGACCCCATGCAGCAAGCATTTCAGGTCCTCCTCAGTTTCAGCAAGCAGGGTGTGTCATCTGCATAACGCAGATTGTTAATAGATCTTCCACCAATCCTGAGCCACATTTCTCCTCAGAGAGCCCAGCCTCTCGGATAATCTGTTTTGCATACAGGTTGAAAAGGTACGGAGATAGAACACCTTTCCCAATTTTGAACCATGCAGTGTTTCCCTGCTCTGTTCTGACAACTACCTCTTTGTCCAAGTATAGATTTCGCATTAGCGCGATCAAGTATTCTGGGATTCCCATTCTTCTCAAAGTCAGCCACAGTTTGTTATGATCCACACAAATGCCTTTGCATACTCAATGAAACACAGATATACATTCCCTGCTTTCAGCTAAGATCCATCTAACATCAGCTACAATATCCCTAATACCACGACCCTTCTAAACCCAGCCTGGACTTCTGGCAGTTCTTTGCTGATGTGCTGTCCCAGTTGTTTTTGCTTGCATGTTAAATCAATGATATTGTTCTATAGTATCCACACTCTGTTGGGTCACCCTTCTTTGGGATGGGAACAAATATAGATCTCTTTCAGTCAGTTGGCCAAGTGGTTGTTCTCCAGATTTCTTGGC
>NW_006400004.1:1460058-1467545 GCF_000299155.1 Elephantulus edwardii
TCTCTGCTTTTGGCTAAGATCCAGCATTAGCTATAATATCCCTAGTACCACAACCTCTTCTAAACCCATCTTGCACATCTGGCAGTTCTCTGCTGATGTGCACTGTTGCCATAAGCATTGAAATTTAAACATAAATAATTATAATTAGCAATTTATATCTCACACTAATCTAGTTCAAGTGTTCCGTAACCAAAGAAAGCTACTCTATTGCCATCAAATATAACATCATATATACAATTCCCCTGCTCCTTAATACTTCAAATTGTTCTCCACAGGTTGTATCAACCTCCCATGGGAACTTTGCTCTATCCCTTCTGGGGATGTTTTTAGACTGTTTTTCACAACCTAAGAGTTTGAAGGGAGCTTTGGTGGCATATTCCATAAGAAGCTATGCTGCTAAGATAAAGGCAACACCTCTCTGGCTGTTCAAATCTACAAGTGGCTCCATAGGAGAAACATGGGCAACCTCCTCTTATGTGATTTACAGCCTCTGAAAACCTGCTGGAGCAACTGTTGTTGATTTTAGGTTCCTCAAGTCGAGTACAACCCATAGCACCCCTATCAACAACAGATCTGAACCCTGTCCTATACTGTGTCAACCTCACACTTCCTGATATGCTGGAGCTCACTGCAACGGCTATTGTGTCTACCCACCTCGCAGACAGTCTTCCCCTCCTTCGAATGAGTTTGAGACTTTTGAATGGACATTGAATGATTCCTTTCACTGGCATAAATATGCATTTCCATAAGTAGAAATACGTTTGAATATTTTCATATATTGGTTAGCCTTTTATCCTTCATATGCTCAGTTCATCATTTAAAGTTATTTAAAATTGGAAAATGTTTACTCTATAGTGATAGATAAAAAAAAAACACACAACACAGTCAACCAAAAACTGATCTATATTAAATTTGATCGAATGAAAATAAATCTCCAGGAAGTTACTTTTAAAAATTTATATTAAAAGTTAGCTTAAATAGCCACAGAGAACTGCCAGATGTGCAGGCTGGATTTGGAAGAGGTTGTGGTACTAGGGATATTATAGCTAATGTTAGATGGATCTTGGCAGAAAGCAGAGAATACCAGAAGAATGTGTATCTGTGCTTCCTTGACTATGCAAAGGCTTTTGACTGTGTGGATCACAACAAGCTGTGGCTGACTCTGAGAAGAATGGGAATCCCAGAACATTTGATTGTGCTAGTGCGAAACCTCTACTTGGACCAAGAGGCAGTCGTCAGAACAGAGCAGGGAGACACTGATGGTTCAAAATCAAGAAGGGGGTTAGTGATGTATTTTATCTCCATACCTTTTCAATCTGTATGCAGAACAGATCATCTGAGACGCTGGGCTCTATGAGGAGGAATGTGGCATCAGAATTGGTGGAAGAATCATCAACAACCTGTGTTATGCAGATGACACAACCCTTCTTGCTGAAACTGAGGAGGACCTGAAGAGGACTGCAGACTTCAATATGAATTGAAGCTCAACATCAAGAAAACAAAGATTCTCACCACTGGGACAATTGGCAGCATCAGTATGGATGGTGAGAGATTGATATAGTTAACAGTTTTAGTTTACTTGGTTCCACAGTCAACACTCTTGGTAACAGCAGCCAGGAAATTAGGAGATGAATTGCATTGGGAAAGTCAGCTGTGAGGGACCTCTCAAGAGTACGGAAGAGAAACAACATCAGGCTGGAGACTAAGGTGCACCTGATCCAGGCTATAGTCTTTGCAATTATGTGCTATGCATTGCAGAGTTGGATAGTAAATAGGGATGATAGAAAGAGAATTAATGCCTTTGAGCTGTGGTGCTGGAGAAGAGTGTTGAATATACCGTGGACTGCAAGGAGAACAAACAGTTTTGTCCTGGAGAGGGTGAAGCCAGAATGCTCCTTGGAGTCAAGGATTCTGAAGCTTCATCTGACATACTATAGGCATTTTGCAAGGAAGGACTGGGTAGAGGGATGGCACAGAAGAGAAAGACCGTCCATGAGGTGGATTGATTCAGAAACTGGGGTAATGGAGGTAGGTGTAACAGAGACAGTGAGATTGGCCAGGATTGGGCAGGGTTTAGGGCTGTTGTACATAGGATCACTATGAGTTGCAGGCAACACGACATATAATAACATATAATAACAACAACAACTAATATTTTTATTTGACATTGTTCTTTTCTCGTAGGACACTGTGTATTCACCTGAAATACACTAGAGGGGTGTGTGTGTGTGTGTGTGTGCGTGCGCGTGCATGTGTATGTGTAGTGAGGGGGGTTGTATGAGCAAAGAAAAGTATCAAGAGAAGAAAGGCATTTCAAGATTTGTGTCTTTAATTAGATGGCATGTTTAAATTGCAGTGTAAACTGCCTTTCATAATTTATTGTAAAGGGAAATGAGTTTTTTCACATAATTTGGAAGTTCCACATATTCTCATTTCTGAAATTTAACTTAAGCACATCCTAGTCTAAATAGCTTGGAAACGTGATGACATCAAGAGAGAGAGACAGAGGAGAGGAGAGGAGAGGAGAGGAGAGGAGAGGAGAGGAGAGGGAAAGCTATTTTGTTTAAAAAATTCTTAAATAGAAATCATAGCAGAGAAGATAAAAGATTAATTCCTGCCCACATGAATCCTTGCAGGATCTGTTCTATGTACCATGTACCACTGCAACATTAGTAGTCAGCAAATGCACTTAAACTCTCACACATGCTGAAGCAGGTGTGTATTCTGTCCATTCTTTCTTTCTGTCGTACTGTCAGCTAAGCTTCTTTCAACTGATATCTTGTTTTCAGCCTACACCCATTTTTCTCATTTCCATGATACACACGACTTGACAGTGTTTCCCAGGCTACTGCAAGGGGTCTTCACAGCAAGTCCAGATAATACAGTCAGAATTTTCATCTGTAACAAAGACACCCTGAGAGCTATCTTCCTCCCTTTTCACGGAGACTGTAGGCCCCTGCCAGTTCTACAACCTGACATCCTTCAAGCATTGTTCATTAGCTATAGGCATATGGAGTATCCATTACACATCTCTGAAATGTTAGCTGTGTGAGCTAGACATGACTTTGCATATTCTCTGCCTTCCCTACTTCCTTCCAGATAAGTACCCCCGTAAATACATTGGTTAGAGCAGATGGCAGAGAGGCTCTAAGATCATTGCCCTTGCCTTTGAACTTCCCTGAGGCAGTGCCACCTTCTGGTTATCACTATATGGGGCTCTTTGTTAACGCATCTGCTAGTTTATAAAAGGATTCTTGCTACATTTCCTTTGATTTCCAGCAAGATGTAGGTTTATAGCAATGGGAATACAGCATGAGATCAGGGACAAGAATTGAAAGAAGGCCAAATTTGAAGCAAAACTTCTTAAACATCATGGTCTTAAAATTAAAATCTTGCCAGTAAAACCTGGTGTGCAAACCAGATAGAATTTGCAACCTGAATGTACACTCCCCAGGAGGTCTCTCAGAAGAATCTGCCAAGTGGTGCTTGGCTTCTCAAGGATGCCTGTCAAGCAAAATGCCACACTACTGCAGCCCTGGAGCCTCTCCTGGTTTTCCATCTGCTCAAATTTGAGCTAAGGTGTAGTTTTGTATCTACTTACTAAGATTCCCTAATGTGTATGCTGTATGACATCTGAAAGCATTTTTCTTTCCATGTGACTTCCTGGAATATGCTCAGATGTTTACTGAAGCTACTCTTTTGCTTAATGAAGCTAGTTATCTGGTCATGTGTTCTGATTTTGCGGTGCTTGACAGAATTTCCTTCTTTAAATACCAACCTTCACCACTTATCAGGCCAACATTATTGCATTTTTTCCTTAGGATGCTAGATATCTCCCTATCTTTAGTAACTCTCTTTTTAAATGCCAACACATCATATTTCGGCCTCATATTAACAGGAATTAATTGATAGAAAATAGAAGCAAGAACAGAACACAGGGAAAATGGAAAAGTGAGAACAAATAGGGTATAAAACTAAGGGAAGGAAGTTCTAATATAAGAGGTGGAAGAAGACAAAGCAAACTTTATCGGTCCAGTAATTCTGCCAACTGTTAATCTCCGTTTCAGCAATTAAATATTGTCTTTACACTATGTTAAGGAGCTGTCAGGGACCTTTCCAGATTACTGAAAAGCAACACCGTCAGTCTAGAGACTAAGGTGTGCCTGATCCAAGCCATGATCTTCCCAATTGTTTGTTATGCATCAGAGAGATAGATAATGACTAAGAAATTACAACAATGCCTTCAAGTTGTGATGCTGGAGAAGAACATACCATGAACCACCAAGAAAACAAATAGGTCTGTCTTTGAAAGGGTGAAACCAAGTTTCTTCTTGGAGACTAGAATTTTGAAGTTCCATCTCACATTATTTGGGCATGGAGCCAGAAAGAACCAGTCTTTGGAGAAGGATATCATGCTCAGAAAGGTGGAGGGACAGCACAAGAGAGGAAGACCTGGGATGAGATGGATTGATACAGTAACTGGAGCAATGAGATGTAGATGTGTCAGTGTCAGTGAGACCAGCTCAGGTCAGGGCAGGCTTCAGAGCTATTGTACATAGGGTCACTATAAGTTGGAGATGACTCAACATTGCATAACAACAACATAACATGTGTCAATGTTATGGTACTTAAAAAATCATACATAAAGGTGGGATTTACTTTTTTAGAAGAAATTGTTTTAAATCATTTAAAACTGCAATGAAAGATTCTACTCAAACTCAGGAAAATACTCAAGCCTAGTAAGCATACTTTTAAGGGGGAAAACAATGAATGCATGAAGAATTTCTGAAAGTAATTGTCATGTTTCAGACATTTTATGAGATGTCTAAATCATAATCCAAATAAATAATGTTGTGTTATAAAAACATTCATGCTCTTAGAAATAATAATCCATAGGGAGTTGTACTGCTTACCCAAATGCTAGGCTTCTCTGGTAGTTCAAATCCACTAGCAGCTTTGAGGGGGAAAATGAAGCACTCTCCTGCCAAGCGATTTACAGCCTCAGAACCCCGTGGGAGGGTCATCTATGTATTAGTTCCAATTGTGACAGTGATGAGTTTGAGGGGTTTTGGTTTTGGTGGTGTTGTTTTTTTTTTCATAAGAACATTCATTCTTTAATATAATTTTATTATTTCACACTGGCATATAGCTCTAATCATGCTATTCTTTAGCACTTCTTTTGGGTTTGGTGTTTTTATCAGCAGTATGGTTCTAATAAGCGAATGTTTTCATACTGAAGAGTTTTAATCATCTGTGAACTTGTTAGAAATCAAATTCTCCAGCTCTACTTCAGACAGGGAGCTCTGGTGACTTTGTGATAAGGAAATGTGCTGCCAATCCAAAATATTGTGATTTGAGTCCACCAGCTGCTCCACGGGAGAAATATGCCTCCGAAAACCCACTGTAGGGTCAAGTAGGAGTTGATACTAACTCCATGGCATTCAACAACAACACCTTCAGAGAGATTGAATTAAAATCAGTATAGTGTGTTAATTCAGCTTTCAAAAGACAGGTGATCCTGATACACTTTGAAGTTTAATAAACATTCATCTATTCCATAGTTTTCAGAGCAGAGGGGGTTTATTCCCCCGCTGGTTTAAACCACTTTATTCATGTCCAGAGACATGAAATTAGAGCAAATTCAAATTTTCAGTATTTAGCTAACCTGGAATGCTAACCAGAATGGAAAAACTTATAGGTCATAGCTCTGCAATGAGAGTCAAGTATGGATGTGGCTTGACACTGAATTATTGTCATGAATGTAGAGAGTGGCAAACATCATTCAAACTGGACACACAGCCACTGTCTTTGAGTGGGAATCAGTGTTTTTACTCAGCTAGTCAAAATATTTGGTTGTTATTCAAGGCCTGTGCTGACCTTGAGTCCTAAGGAAGAGATTTCTAGCAAGACTTTGAATCATATTTCCCCCATTGCAGTCAGTGTTCTAGTTCATCCACGTTTTAAAAATTTGAGTCCATTTTAGTGTTACTTCATCAGCCGTTACTTAACCAGGCTGAGCAAATTCAAAACTATTTTTTAAATTTTTAGTATCATTTCCTTCAAAGTAAGTTGTGTAAAATGAGCTGGAAGAAAACAATATAACTCAATATTTTTTAAATTCTTCTTTTCTAATATCTATTTTGGTGCATATTTTAATATATTCTAAATAGCAGTGTCACTGCATACAAATAATTTATCATTAGGTACAGATTGTGTATTAAGAGTTCATGCTTCTTTCTTTTTTTCTTGAAAGGCATATAAATTGTACATTGATATGCAAAATTTGAAGACCACTAGTGTATAGTATTTTTAAACTCTTTTGCTCCAAACCCAGCTGAATCACTTTTAAAAATCAGCTAGCCACTGACAACTTTATATAATCGCACTTATGTACTTATCGTATGCCTCTGTTCTAAACTGCTTTGTAAATTATTCATAGTGCTCATTCCTCTTCTTGTGGAGAGAAATCTCACATTTCCATAAAGTGGTAAAAAGGGGTCGCTAAACTGAGATGTTGGTGAATAATATTGAACAAAGCAAAGCCTGCCAAAAGAACAGATATCCATCTTAGAAGTGCAGCCAGATGCTCCTTAGAGTGAGGGTGAGACTCAGTGTAATGTGCTTTTGGAAGTGTTCTCAAGAGGACTCAGTCTCTAAAGAAAGACATCATACTTGGTAAATATAGAGGATTGGAGAAAAGGAAGGTGATTTCGCTAGGAGGTAAATTGACAACAGTGGCCACAACAGACTTAAGTATAGCAGAGAATGTGAGGATGTGTGAAGTCAGGCAAGGATCACGTCTGCCATATGGAGGGTCCTCAAGACTTGGAGCCAACGCAGTGGCACCTAACAACTATAGCCCTGCACTCTGAACACACTTTATTTGAAAATAAAGTAATGATATCCAGTGGCCTGGTGGCAAGAAGCTGCAGTGCAATCCTGAAGGCACGTGGTTCGAGGCCACCAGCTGCTTTGCTGGAAAAGGATGGACAATCTCCTCCCATGCGATTAACTGCTTCTGAAAACCTGCTGGAGGATCATATATGGGTTGGTTCCAACTCTATGGTACACAACAACAACAATCTCATGAATAGCATCAATATCACCTTCCCATACCTAAGGCTGATATTGATATGAATTGCATCCCAATGTCAAGAAAAGAAAGATTCTTACCACTGAAACAATAGGCAACATCATATTGGATGGAGAAGGGATTGAAATTGTCAATAACTTCATCTTGTTCAGATCCACAGTTAACACTGTTGGTCTGCAGTCATGGACCTCTCCAAGTTATTGAGGAATAATGATGTCAGATTGAGGACTAAGGTGTATCTGATTCATGCCATGGTTTTCCTGAACACTTGCTATGCATTTGATAATGAATAGGGATGATAGAAGAATTGATGCCTTTGAGATGTTGGAGAAGAGGTTTTGGAGAAAAGCCCTGAACATCCCATGGACTTCCAAAAGAACAAATAAATAGATCT
>NW_006400004.1:1468510-1487393 GCF_000299155.1 Elephantulus edwardii
TTTTATGTCTTATGCAATACTTGCTTTTATGAGACTAAGTGAGTTCATTCATCATAATGTTCTCTGTTGTTGTGGTTGATTGCCTTTGAGTGGAGCACGACTCATAGTGACCCTATGAACAAAAGGCCTGGAGCTTTAGATAACTATCAACATTTATAGAGTTCCAGAGGCATGTTATTTAGGAAGTGGATGCCACTCTTGTTTCCAAATGTTTTCTGGCCTCATACATATTATAAATTATTTTTAAGATTGTGGCTCCTGAGTGTTGCATAGTGTTCCATGGTGTGAATGTACCATGATTTCTCAACCCATTTGCTTGCTGATGGACATTTGAGCTGTTTCCATTTTCTTGCTTTTGTGAACAACATATTGTGATAAGCATCGATGTACAAATCTTCATTTATGTCTCAGTTCTGTTTTCCTTGGGATGTAGTACTAGCAGTGGGATATTTAAGTCTTATGGAAATTCTTTGTCTAGTCTTTTGTGGGAATGCAAGACTGTGTTCCAGAGTGGTTGTATCATTTTCAAAGAGATAAATGAAGCAATTAGTACATTTCTTTGGAAAGGAAAGAGACCCTGATTAAGCAAAACACTTCTGAAAAACAAAAATAAAATGGGAAGTATGGCATTCTCTGAACTCAAATTAACCCATATACATACAGTCTACTGGTATACAAGAAAGAAAGAAATAAAGTCTATCAAATGCTAAAATGACAGTCTCTTCAACAAATGGAGATGGCAAAAGATGACTACTAACTTAAGGTAGCTGAACCAGAATCCACCTCTCACACCATAGACAAAAATCGACTCTAGGTGGATCAGAGACCTAGGGGTAAAGCCTAAACCCATAAAGATTAAAGAGACAAAGTGGGACCAAACTTAGAAGGCCTATCCTGTAGTATAAAAAGGCTAGCAAAATATAGCCAGAAATACACAAACAGGAGAGGATAACCCCAATGAGTGGGTTCTTCTAAAGAATAAGTCCCTGTGTGTATCAAAAACTTTTTCTATTTCTAATAGAGTGTAAAGAAAAACTTCTGACTAGGCGGAAACATTTGGCACTGGCATCTCAGACAAGGTTCCTATAACAAAAATTAACAGAATATTATAAGACCTCCACGATGAAAAGATTCAATCACAAAATTCTTCCTGGAAGAGACATGGAAAACATTTTTCACAAAGGAAGACATGTTGATGAACAACAGACACATGAAGAAAGACTCAAAATCACTGGCAAAAAGAGAGATGCAAATCAAAACCACAGTGTGATACCATTTCACTGCAGTTGCAGTGGCAAAGTTTAACAAGGTGGCAAGAGAATATGGAGAGATTTGAACTCTTATATGCTGTTGGTGGGAATGTAAAATGTGTCTTTTCTTGTTTAAAGAAGTTCTAATAGGATAATTCATAGGAAGTTGAACTGCTCACCCAGATCCTACAGCTCTCTAGTGATTTGAATTCACCAGCAACTTTGTAAGCAATCAATGGACAGTCTCCTATGCAAGTTACAGCCTTGAAAACTTGATGGAGGGTCAGCTATGAATTGATTTCAACTTGGTAGAAATATGTTTGAAGATTGTTTAAGGTATTTGTTAATGGATTTAGAGCCCAAGTTGTTGTTATTATTGTTATGTGTCTTTGAGTCACCTATAACTCATAGAGACCCTGTGCATAATAGCTCTAAACCCTGCTCTAATCCTAGGCCAATCTCACTGCCTCTGACACGTCTACCATCATTACCCCAGTTACTGTGTCAATTCATCTCATCTGGGTCTTCCTCTCCTGTGCTGTCCCTCCAACCTTCTGAACATGATGTCCTTCTCCAAAGACTGGTCCTTTCTGACCCAAAGTATGTGAGACAGAGTCTCATAATCCTTGCTCCCAGGTAGCAGATTGGTTTCATTCTTTCTAGGACAGATTTTTTAGTTCTCTTGGCCATCCATGGTATGTTCAATATTCTTAACCAGCACCACAACTCAAAGGTATCAATTTCTTCTGTCATCCTTGATCATTCTTTAGCTCTCTGATGCATAGCAAGTAGTATCAAAGACCATGGACTAGATCAGGCACTACTTAGTCTCGAGACTGACATCCTTTCTCTTCAGCACTCTGGAGAGGTCCCTAACAAAAGATCTACCTAATACAATTATGTCCTTTGATTTCCTAACTGCTGATTGCCAAGAGTGTTTGTTGACTGTGGAACTGAGCAAGCTGATATCATTAACAATCTCAAACTCTTCCATCTGTCGTGATGCTGCCAATCAGCCCAGTGGTGAGAAAATTCATTTCCTTGATGTTGAGCTTCAATCCGTATTGCAAACTGCATATGGTCCTTGACCCTCTGTAGCAAATGCTTCAAGGCATCTAGACTGGAGGAAGAACCCAAGCACACAGTACAAATCCACCAGTTTCTCTGTGGGAAAAAGATGGGCAATTTCATCTCGGTCAATTTACTGCCTCTGAAAACCTGCGGGGTGTCAGCTATGATTTAGTTCCAACTCCATGGTACACACCCTGAACAATTCCAAAGGTCTCATTATGAGACCCTAAACTTAATTACATTTGAAAGGCCTTTTCCTTAATAAAGTCACATTCACATGTTCCAAGTGGACGTTATCTTTTAAGGAGTGAGGAAATGCACTCCCATTCCAAAGGTTTGTACTTTGAGTCCATTAGTTAGTGGCTCTGCAGGAGAGAGATGAACCAACATGCCTAGTGCCATTCCCTACCTCTGAACACCCACTGCATGGTCAGCTATGAGTCAATTCTGACTCAATGGTACACAACAACAATGATAACAAGCAGAGTGTCATACTTTTGGGGACATCTTTTCCAATTAGCACTTTTGTCTATACACCACTGTATACCAGCTTTCACTCACCTTGTACCCCTTTATGTGAGCTAGAATCTGTCCATTTATGCTTATTAGAAATGGGGAAATAGAGGAACTAGGCGTGAGGTTGATTTATAAGTCATAACAACTTAAAGGTTTAACTAAGTAGAAAAGTAGAATAATGATTATTACTCCTAGCATGATATTTTGCCCAAAGTTATAGGAAGTGTCTGAGTGGCACGGTTAGGTACTCTGGTACTAACCAAAAGGTCAGAGGTTCAAAGGCACCCAATGATGCTTTGAAAGAAAAGTGATCTATTTCTGAAAGATAGTAGCCATGCAAAGTACTAAAAACATATGGACTCTGGTGGTTCTATTCTGAAGCACATGGGGTTGCCATGAGCAACTGTTTGTTTGTTTTTACTCTCAATGGCTATGCATGGGATGAATGAACAAGCCTATTAATATAGTTTCATTTCTGAGCATTCAGTTCCAGTAATATCATGTAGCAGTTGAAAACATAAGTATGAATTTGCATCTTATCATTGCATTTACTAATTATTTGACCTTGGGCAAGTTCCATAACCTCATTAGTAAATTGAGAGGAATGATAGAAACAACCTCATAGCCTCTCGGTGAGAATTAAATAAATGCTTAGTATGGTGTCTGGCACATAGTAATTCCCAATCCCAATAAACTTAAACTGTATCGCATTTTGCTAATGCTGAATAGAATGCCAGGAAATAATAATGTACTAACTTACTCTCAAGTCTTCTGTCTGAGAAGCTCAACAACTTTCCCGCCCTCCCTCCCCCAGCTAAGGGCTAATTATCTTACATAATTTATGCCGCTTTGAAAATCAAAAGTAGTGCCTCCATTGGAGAGACTGACCTGAACATTTGTTAATTGCTATCTCCTCCAGCCCATATGTCTGTCTGCTGGGAAGAGCTATTTCTGTTCTTGAACTGACTTTTGGCAGAGGTGCGGAGCCCTTTTATTATATCTCACCTGGCGGTACATTACACTTCATCATTAAGAAAGAAAGAAAGCATTGTATGTAGAGCTGGGACTGATTAGTTGAAAATGTAATGGCAGTGAAAAGATACCTTATCAAGGAAAGCATAAAGGACCACAAGAGCGTTATCCTTTTTCAAGAAAATTAATTTGTTTTAAAGGAGATTTTACAATATGTTATCATCAAATACAAACCACCACAGGTTAATAATGGGCTTTTCTATGAATCCTTAAAAAGAAAAGACTCCAGAAAAAGTATGGACTTTTCACTTTTCTTTTTCCCAGATCACTCTGATATAAAGTAAATATTGCTCGATTTAATAAGTAAGTAAAATAAGTCTGTAATGAAAGTACGAGAATGTCTGAGAATAATCTGAAGGATTACCTGTCTTGAACAATTCACCCACTCATTTCTCCATGTTAAGGGGAGCGCGGTGGCTTACTGGTAAGGAGTTGCACTGCTAACATACAGGCACATGGTGTGACTCTACCAGTGCTGCCTGGGAGAAGGAGGAGGGACAATCTCTCCCTGTGTGGGAGTTCTCATCCGCTGTATCACTTAAAATACACTCAATGAAATTGTGAGGTAAATCAATCCCTGTGTGGGTTCAGTGTGTTCTTGGCCAGATGGCAGTTCGAACCTACCCAGTGGCTCCATGCAGGAAAGATAATCCGTTCCTATCAAGATCACAGCCAAGAAAACCCTGTGGAGGCCAGTTCTACCGTGTTACACATGAGGATGCTGGGAGTCACAATTGGCTCCATGGCAGCTGGTTATAAAGCAGGTGTTGTTATCTTCATTAGTATTTGAACCACTGAAAGCTTAAAAAAGTCGTCAAAGATCATAGTTGTAAGTGTGATCTGCAATCAATCTAAAAATCCAGGACAGTTTGACTCTGGACCCTTTATATTTCATATGCAGCCTGTGTGCATATACTTTCCTTCTTTGGAGAAAGCATGAACTGTTGTGGAAGAATGACATTTTTTCTCCTATAGCCATATAACTATTGTTTTCCTAGTTAATGTGAATAACTAAGTACTGGCTTGTCCTTTCAAGAATGTTACGTATATCAAAAGGATCCCTATCCTAGGGTCATTTCCAACAGTGTCACGGGATGGGCCTGAGGCATTGGCAGGACTAGCCCTCTTCCAGTGTCAGGCTTGAACTCAGTCTTCTAGAAGTCAGGCACTGTGCTAGGTGCTAGAGAAACAGGTGATGAGTAAAGCTTCCTGCTCTTGTGGATATAGGAACAAACGCCACAGACTTTCTGAGACACATTCCCTGTTACTCTTCCTATGGAAGGACTGCTTTATGTTTGTAGTTATAATGATTGTCTTTTTGACTGGTTTTCTGGTTGGTACTCTTTTACTTTCCTAAATCTATCATTTATATCTTATACGAAGCATGTTTTCAAAAATATGTTGCCCCTAGACTCTCTCAACTTTAGCCCACTTCCTGATGCCCTGGTCTTTGAGATTCTGATGAAAGGTTGTCTTGTAGTGAAACATAAGTGTGGTTTCAAATTTAGGGCAAGAGATTCTTTGATTACGTTAATGAAAAAAAGTAGAGGAAAGTGAGATAATCTATGGAAATACTTAATGACCCTTAGTAGTGTTTAATAAAGATCTCTTATCCATGTGTTCATCCTTGAACTGCTTTATATTTTTAGCTGGAAAAAACCTGGTTTCTTAATTTACCAAGTACTCTTTTCAAGTAGAAACACCTTTACTTCCTTCCATAAGTGTTGACTTTGTGCTTAAAAGGAGTTTTTGAAATTTCAAGAAAAACAAAATATGTGATATTTTTTTCCAGATCGTTCAAGAGGATAGTAATTCTGATTGTAAGAACTCACAGACTTTTAGATTCTTTGGGCTAATTTTTTTTCTTTTCTTCAGTTCATTATTGCTTCTCAGTTTTGTCCTCATAAAACACACTTCACCCAAACATCAACACACTTCACCCAAACCAAAATTGGTCACTGACTTTAATGTCATTAATGTTACTCTCTAGACAATGAGTTGGTTTCCTAATCTTTCAATTTTAAAATAGAGAAATAGGTTAGTGTCATCTAGGCCTTTACTCTTATTGCAGTCCCAAACATGACCCTGCCACTTACTGTGTTTTTCCCAGTCTACACAAATACACAGCAGTTAATGCAATAACCAAGTGTGCTAGTAATTTTCAAATTCCTATTTTTAGAATAGTTAGAAATAAGTATTCTAAATAGTCCCAGGGTTATTTATTTGCTTTCTCTATTGTACTCCTTGGGTAAGTGATAAACATTGAATTATATATTCTTGGAATAAGATCAGAGGGCTTGTTTCACTGTATTTTAAAGTTACGACTTAATTTATAAGTTGAATTTAATGTTAGCTGAACAGCTTTTGAAGGTTTGTCATTATTTTCAGTTATGATTCATAATTTACGGGATGGGTACAGATTGTGATAAACTTTTTATATGCCTTTAAGTAATTAGCTTTTCCAAACCTTTAGTTTTATTTTTCATGTCAACTAAAGCATTTTTATCTAGGCTGGTCTACTCCACTTAAACCGGTACAAACTTTGGCTTGCGATAAATTTATCCTCTGAATGTTTAATGTGCTTTGTCTGTAGAGTATTTGTTATATTTCCTAGTTGGTTGACCTCTAAATAAGCATTGCACATGAAGTATGGTGGCCAAGAATAGAACTAATTTCCCACATGGAAGGGGGGAGTTAACGTGCCTGGAATGTACTAAACACCATGGAAACCTTTGCTCAAAGTCGGTCATGGGATTGTGTGCAGAATCAGGCACAATTTGTTCCATTGTACATGGGGTCACCATGAGTCAGAGCTGACTAGACGAAGGCCAACAACAACATTAACAAAGCAGCACAAGTCAATCTAAGTGCAACAAGAGTCACAATGATAAAGCATGTAAGTGAAGGGGCAGGGAGAGAGTTTCAGGAGTGCTGAAGGGCTGACTATTGACATTAGCTAAGTGTTGCCATTCCAAAGTGCAGATCTAGTGCCCTCATAACTTCTTTTTTAAGAGGTACAAAAAAATTCTAGGTTTTTTTTGTATATGTTGTTGTGATGTGCTGTTGAGTTGCCTGAGACTCATAGCAACCCTTTGGACAACAGCCCTAAACCCTGCTCTTTCCTGTGCCAATCTCTCTGTCTCTGACACACCTACCCAGATTACTAACACTGCAAACCAAACAGGTTTGTGAATATATGTGGAACAAAATTTGTTGTTGTTGTTGTTGTTAAGTACCATCGAGTTGAGCACAACCCATAGCGACTCTTTGAACAAAAGACCTGAGCCCTGTTCTATCTTGCACAATCCTCACACATAAGAGCCCATTGCAGCAATCACTATGTCAATTCACCTTGTTGACGGTCTTCCTCTCCCTTGCTGGCCCTCCATCCTTCCCACATTATGTCCGTCTCCAAGGAATAGCACCTCTTAGCAACATGTCCAAAGTATGTGAGGCAAAGCCTCATCCTTGCTTTGAAAGAGCACTCAGGCTGCACCCTCTCTAAGACATATCTGTTTGTTCTCTTGGCAGTCTATGGAATATTCAGTGCTATTCTCCAAAACCACAGCTTAAAGGCATCAATTTTTTTTCTGTCATCCATATTCATTGACCAGGTGTTGGAAGCATAGCTAGTAATCGGAAAGACCAGGGCTTGAATCAGACACACCCTAGTCCTCAAACTGACATCATTACTCCTCAATAATTTAGAAAGATCCCTAACTGCAGCTTTTCCCAGTGCACTGCATCTTCTTATTTCCTGACTGCTCGCACCAAGGGAGTTAATTGTGGATCCAAGCAAGATGAAGCTATTATAATTTTCTCTCCATCCATCACAACACTGCATATGGTCCAGTGATAAGAATCTTTTTTTTCTTGATATGGAGAAACAATTCATATCGAAGGCTGCATTCTTGATCTTCTGCAACAATTGGTTCATGTCCTCCTCACTTTCAGCAAGCATGGTTGTGTCATCTGCATAACACAGGTTATTGATGAATCTCCCTCCAATCCTGATGTCACATTCCTCTTCATAGAGTCCAGCTTCTTGTATAATTTGCTCAGCATATATAGATTGAAAAAGGTATGGAGATAGCGGGACAAAACTCACCATTGTGCAATTTGTGAATTTTCACTATAACAAGTAAAGATGAAACTTAGAAAATCATTTGGATGCATACATCCTTTTCCACATGTGGTTTACTGATCAATTTCTTTTATAATAATGACTCAATTATTGTTGTTTTAGGTGACATTGAGATAAATATGATTCATAGAGATCCTATGAAAAACATATCTGAACCTTGTCTTATCCTGTTCCATTCTCATCATCTGATTTACTTGAACCCTTTGCTATAGTTACTGTGGCAATCCATCTTTTTGGGGGGGGAGTCTTTATTTTTTTTTATATTTTAATGAAAGCTTAGGAAATCAGTCCATCAGGTTGAGAGTGTTCTTCTCTTTCATCATTCTCTATCAAGCATAATTCCCCTTTCCAAGAAATAGCCCTTCCTAAAAACATGCCCATAGAGAACCAACATGCCCTTCCTAATAGCATGCTCACAAGAATAAAAATATGATCTTGACTCTATTCTACCTGAATTTCAAAATCATCTTAAGAATAGGTTTGAATCATTTTACACCAGTGATTGATGACCAGATGAATTGTGTCATGACATCGAGGATATCATCCATGAAGAAACCAGAAGGACATTCCAAACAGAGGAAAAAGAAAAAAAAACAGAAGGAATGTCAGAAGAGACTCTGAAAATTACCCTACTGCATTGAAAAGCCAAAACAAAGGGTGGAAATTGCTGAAGTTAAAAAAGCTGAACAGTTTAAAAGTGATATTATGATATCATATCATGCTTATCATAGGAATCCAGAATTAAGGTTGCATAATGGAGTGCATTTGGGGCAGGGGCAGGGACGGGAGTATTGTATACCAAGGAAGAAGTTTATCCTTTGCTTTTCAAAGAGAGGAGCGAACTGTGGGGAGAGGGGGAGGGAGAAAAGTGCAACAATGAATGGATGAAAATCCAAAATCTCTGTAAATATTCATTGAAATTAATAAAATAATTTTTTTTAGAAAAAGCTGAACAGAAGATTTCCAAGGGCAGGTTAAAATACAAAGCACAGTATTATAATGGAATGTGCAGAGAGCTGGAATTGGAGAATAAAAAGGAAAGAACTTGCTCTCGAGTTGAAAGAACTGAAAAGAAATTTAAGATTCAAGCCTCAATATTGAAATATTGGCAATATGACAATATGTTGAATGATCCAGAAAGCATCAAAAGGAGATAGAGGGAATATACAGTCACTGTACCAAAAAGAGCTGACTGACACTGAATATTTCAAGAAGTACCATGTGAGCAGGACGCAATGGCAATGAAGGAAGAAGTTGAAGCAGCACTGAAGGCATTGGCCAAAATCAAAGACCAGGAATAGATGGGATTCCAATTGACTTGTTTCAATTAACAGGTATAGCCTTGGATGCACTCACCAGTCTATACCAGGAAATTTGGAAGAAAGCTGTCTTGCCATTGGATTAGAAGAGGTCTATATTTGTTCCCATTCCCAAGAAAGATGATCCAGCAGGATGTGGAAACTATTGAATATCATCAATATCACATGAAAGCAAAATACTGTTGAAGATAATTTAAAAATAGCTAAACAGTGCATAGACAGAGAACTGCCAGAAGTTCAAGCAGGATTTATAAGAGGCCTTGGAACCAGGGATATCATTCCTGATGTCAGATGGATACTGGCTGAAACGAAAAAATAACAGAATGACTTTATGCTTTATTGACTATATAAAGGCATTTGACTGTGAGAATCATAACAAGTTACGAATAACATTGAGAAGACTGGGAACCCCAGAGTACTTAATTACTCAGACCAAGAGGCTACTTTGTGAAAAGAGTAAGGGAACAATATGCAGTTTACATTTTTTTATTATGATTTTAATGAGAGTTTACAGAAAAGTTCGATTTTCATTCATTCATAGTTGCACAGTTTCCTCTGTACCATCCCCCATTTTGCTTAAAAAAAATCATTCATTATTCCATCATTTTCTCCCTCTCCCCGTCCCACTCCCTAGTCCACTTTATTATGCACCTCTTCTTTTGTACTGAGGTAATGCAAATAATGTCAAATCATGCTTATATTCTTTTTAAACATTTCTGGTTTAAAATTAAGAAGGAAGTGCATCAAGGCTCTTTCTCTAGCTATTTAATCTCTATGCTTAGCAAATTATTCGAGAAGCTGGACCCTATGAAGGAGAATGTGGCATCAGGATTGGAAGAAGGCTCATCAATAGTCTGCATTATGTAGATGACACAACCTTGCTTGCTGTGAGAGAGCAGGACTTGAAGTACTTGTTGGAGAAGATCAAAGAATACAGGTTCAGTGTGGATTGCATTCCAACATCAAGAAAACAAAATTCTTACCGTTGGACCAAAAGGCAACATCATGATAGATGGAGAAAAGATTGAAACTATCAACAACTTCATCTTATTTGGATCCACAGTCAATACCCTTGGTACAAGAAGTCAGGAATTCAGGATATATATTGCACTGGTAAATTCTGTAATTAGGTAACTCTCCAAGTTATTGAGGAGTAATGATGTCAGTTTGAGGACTAAGGTGCATCTAATTCAGACATGGTCTTTCAAATCGCTTGCTATGCATCTAAGAGCTAGATAATAAGTAAAGATAACAGAAGAAGAATTGATGCCTTTGAACTTTGGTGTTGGAGAAGAGCACTGAGCATGCCATGGACTGCCAAAAGAACAAGCAAATATGTCTTGGAGAAAGTGCATACGAAGGGCCATTTTAGAGGCAAAGACGATAAAACTTCACCTCACCTACTTTGGGCCTGTTGCTAGGAGGTGATGTTCCTTAGAGAAGAACATGATGCTTGGAAATGAAAAGGGCAGTGAAGGAGAGGAAGACCCTCAACCAGATGGAATGACACAGTGACCTCCACCATGGGCTCTAATGTGTCAGGAACTGTGAGGATGGTACACAATAGGATAGGGCTCAGATATGTTGTTCATCGGGTCTCTGTGTGTCCTACTTGACTCGACTTTATGGCACCTAACAACAACTCCTGAGGAGATTCTGGTGAATTCAACTCACCAGAAAGACACAACCTATGGACGAGTCCGGTAGAGCTAGAAGGCAAAACAGTGTATTATAAAATTCTAAAAGCAACTTCTAACTCTTTCCCAAATACTTCATAGAGACTAAGGAATGACCCAGAGAACTAAGCACAGGAGCATTAACACACGGTGGAAGCCATCATATGAATGTGTTAACAAATAATCTTCAACCCTGTCCTTAAGCCCTCCTCAAAAAGCCTTCCTGATTTAATCTTTTTTTGTGAATCTAAAAAAAAAATAAAGAAATGAAGAGAGCTTCAGACCTCTATTGTCAGTACTTGGGGACTCCTGTGCTCTTCTACCGCCCCACATATAATTCACAGTAGTCTTTCATATGTAAGTGGAGTCTCAGAATTTAGCATTGATAACTACATAGCTTTGATAATTTGTTACTCTGTAAATTATTGAACAATATTTGGTGAGTCACAGTTAAATAAAGTGAAATATATTTTTTAATCAGAAGCTCTCTTTAGAGTTAATAAAATGAGTTCTTGTATCAGCACACTTTTCTCAGGTTGTTTTAAAGCTATTCTATTGCTTTTGGTATTATGATGAAGGCTAGAGATTTAAATGAAGAGAGAGACAGCATCAACCAACTTAATTACATAATTAGGAATGAAAGGCAAAATAATGCCATTTAGATAAACCAATAGTTTACTGTACTGAGCCCTGAAAGTTCCAGTGGATAAAGGCAGGACTTAAGCACATGCTGTAGTTAATGACCCAATTTTTAATATAATGGAAAATTAATGAGCTTAATTCTTTCCAGTATAACACAACATAATTGAATGATAATTGACCTTTGAAAAAAAAAATCTAAGAGAACATTGGTATCAGGTGAAAAGAATCCTCACTCGAGATTGAAAAATCTTGATTTTTAGATGCAAAAGTAAGATTCTAGGAAGAAGTTCCACTAGCTTAGTGGTAAGGAGTTGTGTTGCCAACACCAAAGCACTTGGTTCAGATCCACCAGCTGCTGTACAGGAGAAAGATGAGAAATCTTCTGTGTGGTTTACTGCCTCTGAAAACCTGCTGGAGAATCAGCTATGAGTTGGTCTGACTCAACTGTGTATAATAATAAATACTGAAATATAGTAGGATGGACTTCTTTGTTAAAGACAGTGTATCACTAGCTAAATGAACCTGCTAAGAGTGCCTTCTAAAATTCATGGCGCTTATTTTTGTCTCAACAAAAATTAATGAATTTAAGACTCGAACTCATTTAGCCATAACTCTACTCTTTCCTAGGTGGGAAAGTTCATAAAGGCCTTGGCAAGACCAGGACCTCAAGAGCAGTTTTCAGATTCCACATAATTCCGGGCCAGAGAATATGAAGAGAAACACACACACTGAGCAAATCATAGGGAACAATGGAGAGACCAAGCTATGGGCACAGAAGCCTAACAGGGTGGAGAGGAAGGAAGTGAGGAGGGAAGTAACAAGAATAGGATGAGAAAAGCATTTCCTTTTGAAGACTGGGTAAACACCTTGCAAATGTTAGTCTTCTCCCTGCCAATAGCATAAGTTTGGGAAGGAATACTCGTACATCAATAAAAAAGCAATGAAATACAGTTTCAAAACTCTAATACCCTGAGAAATGCCCAGAAGATTCTCCAGAAAAGTTCTAATGCCCTCCCAATTTGTCCCCAACATTGCCTTGGACAATAACATTTAAGAATAGTGAAAGAAGGCTCCTCAGCCCCTTTCATCAAAGCACACATTTTAAATAAAGCATGTTTTTGTGATGTACCATTGAGTTGGCTGGTGTCATTAGTGTTTGCTTGTGGAGCCAAATAAGCTGAAGTTATCAACAACCTCGATTTCTTCAACCAACCATCATGATGCTGCTGATCTGCCAAGTGGTGAGAATCTTTGATTTCTTGATGTTGAGCTTAAATCCATATTTAACATCAAGAATAAAGCATCCTTATTGTAGGATAAGTATAAAGATCCAAGAGGGATGGGAGAGGTTGGAAGCAGAGTGATGAGGATATGTAGGGGGAGGGAGGGATTATTCTTGGGGTTGTACACTTTGATGGGTGGGGAAGTAAAGGAAATTGAAAGGATTTGTTCTTGAAAATAATTTATTCAAATTTTGTAAATAAGCTAGTAGAGGGGGAATTAAAAAAATGAATTTCTGGGGAAAATAGAATAAAACATATTTGATAATTAAAATAAGAACAGTGAAAGAAGATTTATAGTTAAATAGTAATATTTTCAGTCTTATTTCATCATAACATTGAGAAGAACGGGAATCCCAGAACAATTATTCTCATGAAAAACAGGTCCTAAGTCAAGAAGTTATTATGGGAACAGAACAAAGGAACACTACATGGTTTGAAATTAAGAAAGGTGTGCATTAGAGTTGTGTCCTTTTGCCATATTTATGCCATCAACAGTCAGGAAATCAAAAGATGAACTGCACTGGGAAAGCCTGCTGTCAGGGACCCCTCTAGAGTACCGAAGAGCAATGATATCAGTCTGGAGACTAAGGTGAACCTGATCCAGGCCAGCATCTTCGTAATTACTTGCTATGCATCAAAGAGCTGGACAATGACTAAGGATGATAGAAAAAGAATCAATCAATACATTTGAGTTATGGTGCTAGAAACAAACAGGGAAAAAACAAACTCTCCCTGGAGGCAAAGAATTTGAAGCTCCATCTCACATATTTTGGGCATGTGGCCATGAGGAACCTTTCCTTGGAAAAGAACATCATGCTTGCAAGGATGAAGGGACAACACAGGAGAGGAAGAATCAGAATGAGATGGATTGACTTAGTGACTGGAGAAGTGGGATTGGATCTGCCAGAAGTGATGAGATTGTCTCAGGGTAGGGCAGGGTTCAGAGCTATTGTACATAGGGTTGATCCGACAACACATAACAACAACAACAACATTCAGTCTATATACTGAGCAAATTAATCGAGAACATGGGCTTCATGGTGAAGAACGTGACATCAGGAGGAAGACTCATCAATATCCTTCGGTATGCAGACAACACAACCTTGCTTGCTGGAAGTGAGGGGGCCTTGAAACACTTGCTGCAGAAGATCAAACACTGCAACAACCCCAAATATAGATTGAATCTCAACATCAAGAAAACAAAAATTCTCATCATTGACTAGTAAGCAACATCATGATATGGAGAAAGGATTGAAACTGTCAATGACTTCATCTTATTTGGATTCACAGTCATTACACTTGGTACTAGCAGTCAGAAGATGAGGAAATGTATAGCACTGGGAAAGTCTGCAGTCAAGGACCTCTCCAAATTAGTGAGGAGCAATGATGCTAGCGGACTAAGGTGCACTTTTTCAGATCCCGGTTTTTTCAAACACTTGCTATGTATCTGAGAGATGGACAATGAATAAAGATGACAAAAGAAAAGTTAGTGCTTTTGAGTTGTGGTGTTGATGGAGAGTACTGAATGTCCCATGGGTGGCCAAAAGAACAAATAGATATGTCTTGGAGAAGGTGAAACCAGATTCTCCTTGGAAGCAAGGATGGCAAAGCTTCACCTTGCATACTTTGGGCATGTTGGTAGGAGAGACTGTTCCTTGAAGAAGGATATCATGCTTGGAAAAGTGAAGAGACAGGGAAGGAGAGAAATATTCTCAACAAGGTGGATTGACACAGTGACTGTAGCTGTGGGTTCGAGTATGTCAGAGAGTGTGAGGTTGACACAGGAGAGGAAAGGGTTCAGATCTGGATTTACAGAGTCGAACTTGACTCAGTGACACCTAACAATCACTTCATTTTAAGTATCACAATGTCAGTCAATTGATGGTTATTGACTTTTAATATGCTTAATATCATTTTCACTCTATTAATGGAAAAAATAATAAGACACTTGGTAATGTTAGCTATTGTTTATCAACAATCTCACCCAGGGCCATGGAAAATGTCAAAGATCAATTGGAGTACACACAAAAAAAACAACAAGGAAATAGAGACCAGAATATGACCACAGATCATGAAAGGCTCTGAGATTCTGAGCCTCCTTAGTTTGCATATAGTAGCTGTCAAAAAATAATTCCTCTTCACTTCAGGTTTCACTTTGCTGTTAAATTTCATTTCTGACTGAGTCTGAATAGCTCTAGGGCAGAGTTTGATCCCAACTCATGTTCTGTAGCAAAGACGTTACAGAACCATATGTCCCTATGAAATGACATGCTGTGAAGTGATTGGAATTACTGCAATTACTTCTTCAAAGACTCCTAGGGGAATCAAACTTTCTATGACTCTTTTAAAAAAATACAGGAGACATCTCTAAAAAAGAAAAACCTAAACAAAAGTTTCATAAAAATTGATTGGGGGACACTTAGGTGAGAGAAATGATGAAAATAAGGACACTCATATGGTCTATATTATTAAGTTTTCATGTGACTCATAACAACCTTATTTATATCAGGCTGAAACCCTGCCTGATCCTGTGCCATGCTCTCCATCTGTACTGCTTTTAAGCTCATTATTCCAGTCACTGTGAAGCTCTATCTCACTAAGTATCTACATCTCTCTCAGTTGCCCCTACTTTTCTAAGCATGATGCCCTTTCCCAGTTACTTGCCTTTCTTGATTGCTACTGTTGCTGTTAGTGTTGAGAGTTGTCTACAACTCATAGTGTCCCTATGAACAATAGATCTAGAATTTGCCCTATTCTGCGCCACCCTCATCATCCTTGATATACTCAAGCCAACTGATACAGTCATGATGTCAATGAATATAAGATTCTTCCTCACTTTGGCTGACCCTTTAACTTTCCAAGCATGATGTCTTTTTTCTTTTTTTTTATCATTAAATTTTATTAGTTTTAATGAACATTTACAGAGATTTTGGGTTTTCATTCATTCATTGTTGCACTGTTTTCTCCACCCCCCTCCCCAGTTCGTTCTTCTTCACCCCAATGTCTGTTTTAATTGTCCAATTGCCACAGTGCTTGTCAAAGCCAGTTCTGATTAATCTCCTTTGTCAGTGTGTCCCTTGCCATTCCCTATCACTCCTCCCTGAGAGAGACTTCACCCTGATTCATAAGGAAAAGGGGATGGCATATTCTCTTAGCTACTTCCTGCTGAAAAGGGACGCTGTGGGCTTCAGGGTTAAGATCTTCTCTCACTATTCTAAAGGGCCCCTTTGGCGGTAGGAAACACATAGACTATTATGGAGATTGATTTTGGAATTTAGATGCACTGTTATTAATTGTGCTTAGCCATACATGTTCACATCCTTGAAGATGTATCATGGAAGTGTTGCAGCCTAGAAGACACAAATTTAATTAACAAGTTAAAAGTACACAAGTCAAAAATTAAAAAGCAATAATATTCTGAGTAAAGGTTCCAGTAGTGGCACAAATCAAGTTACAGAGGGAAGGTGGTTCTTACAATAAAAGGCCTATAGACTAGCACTTTGTCTATTATAGTGTACAGGTTAGGAACCACAAGATGTAGAGGCTCAGCTATGTAATTTATGGTTCTTAAGTCCTGGGGCAAATTCTATCTACCACTGGGTTGTTTTACAACTTGGAAGTTCGCATGCAAGGTAGAGGTGAAGTAAGGAACTGCTTATGAGGTTTTCCATCCATTCCAACAACTAAGAAATGGTGAGAAGAATTGGGACCTCAGAAGGCTTTTAGGACCAATTAGTAGTCTCTGTGTCCAGGAGAAAACGAATATACTTACCAGTAATGTTAATGCTCACCCACAGCTCTTCTGGGAGGATCTAAATCGTTGATGTCTTTTTTCAAGGGCTATATGCTCAAAGGATATAAAATGAAGTTTCACCATGCTTACCTCTAAGGACCTGACCACTCAAGCTACACATTTTCCAACACAGATTTATTTTTCCTGACAACTCCTGATACATTCAATATTCTTCGCCAAAATCCTACTTAAAAAATAACAATTATTCTTCAGTCTTCTCTATTCTTTGTCTAACTTTCATATGTACGAGAAGCAATTAGAAATACTATGGCTTAATCAGGAGCATCTTAGTCTTTAAACTGACATCCTTGCTCTTTAGGACCTTAACAAGGTCTTTGACAGTAGCTTTGCCAAATACAGTGTCATTTCATTTCTTGACTGCTGCTCCCATGCATGTTAATTGTATAGGCACCCACAAAATGTCTTGGGGTTGGGTTGTTTTGGTTTTGTTGTTTTTTTTTTCATTAGCTGGGATTTTATTTTTTACTGAGGTGCTTATATGAGTGTAAAATAATGTAGTCATTTCACAAGCATGAGGTGTATTTTATACAATGTAATGAAATCTTTCTAAAATTAGATAACTCTTGAAATTGACTTTAATAATTTGAAACCTAAAATAATAACTAGGACACAGAGAGTGGGTTTGTGCCCTCCTTAGTCCCTGAGCATTTATGGATTACATAAACTCATGGGACAACCTTGAAAAATTCCTTTCACTGAAACCATATAAAAGACTGAGTTCTGAGGCTGTCACTGAATTTGGGACAGAGCTAGGATATTTCCTCCTAAGAGGGAACAACTGGAGGTATTTGAAGAGATACCCTGGCGATCCCTAGCTTTGTGTAAATCATTTAATCCCTTTCCTCCCTATTTCCTCTGAAAATATAAAGCAAAAGCTGTCTTCCCATTCCCTCATCCCATTTGGCTTCCGGTGAGTCTTTCCTTGCCATTTGGCTTAATGGCCGCCAACAGAATGATTCCAAAAAAAGAGGGACTTGGATATATTTGCTGAGACAAGAGTTCTAGTTTCTATCTCTGCTAATTGACAGAGCTCAAGTGTTTATCTGTCATCACTAAAAGTCTGTGAAACACTGAGTGGCTGTCAATGAGGTCACAGTCCCCCCGCACTCAGGCTGGTGGCATGTTTATTTCACCAGTGTCCATGTTTGGCAGCTGTTCGCAAATAAAGGCTGTCATGGAATAAAGCTAGCTTTTCAAACTCAAGACTATACTGAAACATAAGGCTCTGTAAACACTACTTTGATGTGCTGAGATGGATTGCAGCCAACTTTACAAATTCTCCACATTTTTCACTTGCTTTCTCACACGTGATCTCCTCTGGTCCTTGGGACAACCTTGAGACACTTCCATCATGCAGAGTTGTCATTCCTACTTCACAGCTACTTTCAGAGAAGGTAAAGTGATTTCTATAAGGTCATAATTTTAAGCAGCAAAGTCTAAATTTAAATCTAAATCTTCTGAGGCCAGAACTCATTTTCTTTTTATTGTATCTTGCTACCTTCAACTAAATATATAAACCATTACATTTAGGGCAGACTATCAAGACAACAAATATTTGACTGCTTTTGAAAAGGCAGTTACCAGCTGCATGGACCACCAAAATCTGGCAACCTCTGCAAAAACACAGACAGATTCAGTGCCAGAGCATTTCATAACTAAAATTCCTAGTGTATGAACTCTTGTACTTGACCTTCCCAGTTCTAAAGCTTTCACATTTTTATTTTTGGGTTTTGTGGTTTGTTTGGGGTGTTTTTTGTGGTTTTTTTTTTGAATTTATGTCATATACTTTTTCTGGGACATATAAAACCTTAGCCCTTAAGTAAATACTTTTCCATATAGATTGTTCAATAAATATTGTATTATAATCACTTTTTCATGTTCATCTCATGTCTACTGGTCATCTCTCTCTACAGTCAAACAATATGTACCATTTTTTGAAGTTGCAGACATCAATATCCTGTACCACCAAGTAGTTCAGCATGCATACCTTGAGAAAAACTCAATATTCACTTTGATTCTTTTCTTAAATTTCTTAAAATAAAAATTTTTTGTGTAAAGCGTCTCTCATCTGGAGGGAGTGCTGGTGACGTTGTCTGTAGCCAGTTGCACTGCTGACTCACAAGTAACATATCTCTG
>NW_006400004.1:1487814-1491563 GCF_000299155.1 Elephantulus edwardii
CAACCCTCATTGCATACCCTACGATAAAAATAATGCCCTAAAATATAATACTTTTAGACTATTCTAAGAAGAATTGATGTCTTTGAAATTTGGTGTTGGCAAAGAATATCAAATGTCTTGTGATCTGCCAAAAATACCCAAAAAATAATGTATCGGAGGAATGCAACCAAAGTCTGTCAGTGGAGACACGGATGATGAAACTTTGTCTCACATGCATCAAGCATGTTGTCAGGAGGGACTAATCCTGAGGAAAAGACATCATGCTGGTAAAAGTGGAGGAACCATGAAAGCAAGGAAGAAACCACCCCCAAGCCCCAGCAAGAGGAATGTACACAGAGACTGTAACAATGGCCTTGAGCATTGAAAAAATTGTGAGGATGGTGCAAAATAGTGCCAGCTTTCAGTATATTGTTCATAGGGTCTCTAAGTTGTCATTTATGTGACTATATCTAACAACAGTTATTCCATTGTAGGAATATACTAGTTTGATATCAATTCTTCTATTGATAGAGAACTCCAGAACTATTTCTAGTATTGTTATGTGTCATTGAGTGGTATGCAATTCATAGTGACCCTATGTAAAATAGCTCTGAACTGCCCTCTTTCCTGAGCCAGTATCACTGTCTCCAACCCCCCATAACTGTCCATCACATTTGGGCTCTTCCTCTCCTATGCTATCCCTCCACCCTTCCAAGCATGATGTCCTTCTTCAAGGACTAGTTTCTCCTGACCACATGCCCAAGGTATGTGAGAGAAGGAGCTTCCAAATCCTTGCCTCCAAGGAGCAACTTGGTTTCACCCTGTTCAGGACAGACCTGTTTGTTCTTTTGGCAGTCCATGGTTTATTCAGTACTCCTTTCCAGCACCACAACTCAAAGGCATTGATCCTTCGTCTGTCGTCCTTAATCATTGCCCACCTTTGTGATGCATAGCAAGTAATTGTGAAGACCATGGCCTGAATCAGGTGCACCTTACTCTCTAGACTAACAATGTTACTCTAGCACTTTGGAGAAGTCCCTGGCAGCAGATTGTCCTGATTTCTGGTGCCAAGAGTGTTAATTGTGGAGCCAAGCAAGCTAAAATTAGTAACCACCTCAATCTCTTCTCTATCTTTCAAGGTGCTACCAATTGACCCAGTATCGGTTTTCTTTTGGGGGAGGAGTAAAAACATTGTTTAATTTGTAATTAAAACCAAAGTAGTTTTAACATTATTAGGGATTCTGGTTGTTGAGCTTCAATCCATATTGAAGACTGCAGTCTTGACCTTCTGAAACAAACGCTTCAGGTCCTCCTCAGTTTCAGCAAGCAAGGTTGTCTCACCTGCATCATGCATAATGACAGTGTTCCTTCAATCTTCCTCCTCATAAAGTCCAGCCTCTTGAATGATCTTATCTGCATATATGTTGAAAAGATATGGCAACAGGGTGCATCCCTGACACATTCCTTTCCTAATTTTGAACCATGCAGTGTTTCCTTGCTCTGTTCTGAGGACTGCTTCCTTGTCCAAGTAAAAGTTTCATATGAGCACAATCAAGTCTTCTGAAATTGTGATTCATCTCAAGGTTATCCACAATCTTTTATGACCCACATAGTAAAATTCCTTTGCATGGTCAATGAAATACAGATAGACACTCCTCTGGTATGTTTTGCTTTCAGCCAAGATCTATCTAACATTGGTGATAAAGTCTCTAGTGCCACAGCCACTTCTTAACCTGACTTGTAGTTTGATAATTCTTGATAGAGAATTCCAGTTGGTTTTGTATAATCTTCAATTTCAGTTTTTGTATAATCAACAATTCTAGTTCTGTTGCATAATCTTCAATAGGATTTTCCTTGCATGTGATATTACTGATATTGTTCCATAATTTCTAGTAAAGTTGTTGTTGTTAGGTGCCATTGAGTCAAGCACAACTCATAGCAACCCTTTGAACAAAAGCTCTGAACCCTGTTCTGTCCTGTGTCATCCTCACAATTTCTGTCACACAAAAGCCCATTGTCCCAGTCACTGTATCAATCCACCTGGTTGAGGGTCTTCCTCTCTTTAACTGACACCACACCCTTCCCAGCATCATGTCCTTCTCCAAGGAATAGCTGCTCCTAGAAATAGGCCCAAAGTATGTGAGGTGAAGCTTCATCATTCTTGCCTACAGAGAGGCTGACTGACTACACCTTCTCCAAGACATTCTCTTGACCATCTGTGGATTGTTCAGTGCTCTTCTCCAACACCACAGCCCAAAGGCATCAATGCTTTTTATGTCAACCTTAGTCATTGTTTACCTTTCACATGCATGCTGTTGTTGTTAAGTGCTGTCAAGTCGTAGATGACTCATAGTGACCCTATGAATTAAATACCTGAATACTTGTATAACTTTCATCGTTTCACTACATTCATAGAGTTTCCAGAGGCAAGCTATTTTGGAAGTAGATACCATTCCTGCTTCCAAGCTTGTTTTAATCGGGAAGATCGACTAAACCCTGTCCATCATGGTTAACCATTATCACCTTTGACATACCAGTGTCACAGTGTTTAGCATCACAGCAACCACTTACCTCTGTACAGCAAATAGATAGATTGACCAGTGCTATACCCCTTAGAAAAATGTTTGACCAAAAATAATTAAAACCAGACCCATGGTCTGTAGGCCTAAGGGCCCTAATGCATTTTTAAGTAGGAGTCTGAATCAAATCAACTCACACCCATTGGCAAGCAAACATTCCACCCTAATCCTCGCCAGAACCAGAAAACAAACCTCTGCAGAATCTGGCTGCTGGAAATGGCTTTCAAATTGGATTCCAACCGTCACATACATAGCAAATGATAAGAAAGATCATGGCCTGAATCAGACACATCTAAGTCCCCATAATGGCATCATTATACCTCAATAATTTGAAGAGGTCCCTACTGCAGATTTCTAGTATTAGTAATCCTAAATAAAGCCACTCTGAGTCCTCTTAAAGAGAACTTTTGGTACTTTACTTCCATTTCTCTTGCATTAATATTTAGAAATGGACTTTCCAGGTCATGAAATAGGTCTACATTTAGTTTTATAGGGGACTTCTCTGAAAAGAAGTTGAACCATTTAAACTTCCACCAACAATATATATAAAACTCCCCATTACTTCATATTATTAAGAGTATTTAGTATTGTCAGTCTTTCTCATTTTAGACATTCTGGCAAGTGTTCATCACATTAATTTTTTAAGCATGAAATTTGAATAAATAGAAAGCATTTTTATGAAACTAAGGGACGACATAGGCAATATTGGTGTTCACATCTATGTATTTATGTAGCAGTCTTTTTGAAGTCACACAGATACTTATTAAATCCTTATACTCATCCATAAGTAGTTGGCTGAAAATAGACTTGTAATTTGGTGATAAAATATTTTGGGATTCAACTTGAGTTAAAAATCACTGAAATATTGTTAACATTTTAGGAATTTTTGTGTTAATAAGATCATGAAATAAGAACAATTGTGTTATCTCTTGCCTTACTTGCAACAGAAGTAAAAGGAGGGGGAACCAACAAACTAACAACCACACAATCATAACCTTGTTGTTGTTATGTGTCATTGAGTTGCCTGCAACTCATAGTGACTCTATATCAACAGCCCTAAGACCTCCTCTATCCTGTGTCAATCTTACTGTCTCTGACACACCTACCTCCACCACCCTCATTTACCCCAGTCACTGAATCAATCCATCTCATTGAGGGTCTTTCTCTCCTGTGCTGTCCCTCCACCCTCCC
>NW_006400004.1:1491953-1492682 GCF_000299155.1 Elephantulus edwardii
TACTTTGGAGAGGTCTCTGACAGCGGACTTTCCCAATGCAATTTGTCTTTTTATTTCCTGGTAGTCATTACTTAATAAATTTCTTTGAATGAAATGAACATTACCTCAGGGATGACTCTCTAACTTTGAATAATTAAAATGAATCATTATAGACTAAGTTTAAGTGATGTAAGGTAAAGTTATCTTCAAACTAAGTTGCTTCCAGTTCCTGGAGAAAGTACGGAGACTCAAAATGATTTTTAGCGTTAAGTGGCTCTTTATTTTTTATAATTTAGCCATAGAAAGTTTTAAGCCTTTTAATTGCTGTTTTCTTAGATTTTTTTTCATTATCTGTGCTCTGACTCTCATATGTTGTAAAATACCCATGATGCACTTAATGACTCTTAAAAATGCATTTTACCTCACTGTTTAGAACATAAGGGATATTATAAATCATTTGACAATTTCACTTTATTTGAGATGAACATTTAGGAATCAGCAGTGCTAATAAATCTCAGAACTCTGAGTGGGAAACAAGTGTTCAAGTCCTGAGGATATTGTTGTTGTTGTTGTTGTCATTATCTGCCATCAAGTCACTTGCGACTCATTGTGACCCTATGTACAACAACCCTAAATCCTATTCTATCCTGTGCCAAACTTATTGTGTCTGACTTACCTAACCCCACCACCCTTGTGACTGAATCAATCCAACTCATTGAGGGTCTTCCTCTCTTATGTTGTCTCTCCACC
>NW_006400004.1:1495760-1501024 GCF_000299155.1 Elephantulus edwardii
ACGGGGTTGCCTTTATAGTAAAAAAAGTTATTTCTAGATCCATCTTGAAGTACAACATCGTGAGTGACAGGATCATATCCATACGCTTACAAGGAAGTCCAGTGAATACCACTATCATTCAGATATATGCACCAACAACCAGAGCCAAAGAAGAAGAAATAGATGATGACTTTTACAGATATATTTAATAGGAAATTTATAAAGCAATGTTAGCCCCAATTAATTTTTTTAGGCAGATTGCACCTTTTCAGTTTCCTCTCATAACATTTATGAGAAGAATAATTTTTCCACAATTTCTGGAATCTCCATGGGTTACAGGGGCCTTAGGGAGATGGTACCCAAGGAAATGTTTTGAGCTTGGCATTTTGATCTCTGTTCTGACTTGCCTTTTTCAGAAGCATTTGATGAGCGCCTTTCTTCCTTTCATTCTTGCTGCAAAATAAACAAAATATACTGGCTCTTAAAATATGAGCTAATTACACAGTCCTTGGCTTAAATCTCTCCATGAAGTTTGTGTATTTTAGGACCTAAACCACAGCACATATTTTTTATTTCTTCAAATAATATTGTTTTGTGTTTTGGAATGACACTTGGTATGAACAATTGGTTACAGACTAATTGTTCCACTCATCAAATGTACAGTACATACACTAGATTTTTAAAATTTTTTTATTTTCCATATGAGCTGCCAGAGCCAATGCTATGCGTAGGTGAAAACAGTCAGCTGCAACTGGGATGATGAAAAGAAACAGAAACTGTCTGCCTACCTTAAAATACTTTCCCCTCTAGCTTGCCTTTGGGATATGACATTATCTTCAGACTTTTCTAAAAAAATCAATGAATATTTTCTCAAGTAATATTCCAGGATCACTTTTTATTATATAAACCATAAATGTTCATTGCCCATTCAGGGACAAATGGGTCATAAGGGAACAGGACACAGACCAGAGACATATCAAAAGGCTGGGAAGAATAGGAGATTGTGTGGGGTGCTCTGGAGCTGTAGGAAGAGGACAGCTTGGGGATGGAAGGCACCTGTAGAAGGAAGGTCTTAAAGGGAGCCTGGGACCTCTGCCAAGTCAGTTAGTCTTCTCCCACTGGTGGGTTACAGTTGGACCTGTGAGACACAAAACTGAGACAGCAATGTAGGCTTTTAATTTTGAGATAGAGCCAAATTTTGCATGTTAATTCTTTTGAGGCACTTTGTTCCATCTTAAAAAAGAAAGACGTGAAATGACTGTGCAGGCATCACTGATACTGAGGCAAAGAATTCTGCACGTTCCTGTGTTACATAAGCCATATGGTTAGACAAACCCCTACTCATCCACTGTGTAAGTATCAGTGGAAACGGAAAAACTAATTATCATTGTTAAGTGCTATGTAAATGCAAATTCTTTTTATGTGATTCCAGAATTTAAAATAAAATTAAACCATCATCTTTTCCCCCGATAATTAATTACCCCTGACATTTTGCCATAGACCCACTTTAAAAAGGAATGAAGTTCAAATGCTGCATTATTCAATCAGATTTTCATTGCATTTTAAATCAGTGAGGTTAGAAATAAGGAATAAACATTTGCACATTTAACAGAGTAAACTTTTAGACAGTGTTCCATTTCTGATGCATCTTCAAACTTTATCCATGGTTTAGGTGTCTATAATCAATGTACTCTATCTGCATATAAGATATTTTTATTAACAACTAATTTCTGTATCCTTAATAAAAAATTGGATGCGATCACTCTGTTTTAGTATATCCAGATTTACATATTTCTTGCCATACTCAGTAGAGAAAGAATCAAGGACTTTAGAATACGTTTTAGTGCTTCTTTATCTTTAGGTTGTTAAGCATAATTAACAGAATTTTATAACCTTTTTTTCTCATAAAAAATTTTTGGTTTTCTGTAAATTAGTCCATAACAAACCATGAAAGAATATTGCTTAAACTATAACAGAAAGAACCGTGGTAAAAAATTGTGTCTTGCCTTTATAATCATATTGTGTTAGAAGACCTTAATATTAAAGAACCATCTCATAACTAGTAATTTGATAACTCTTTTTTAGTTCCTCTAAAAATAAAGAGGTTTTTCATCTCCTCTTGCAGGCAACGAGACTCTTCTGATTTGAATATATTTGGGAAATTTATTCCTACTGTTAAATTGAAAATGTCTGATACTTTCAATTACTTAAAACATTTATGATTTTAAGCTCCCAGCAGAAGTCTGCTGCTGAAGGGGGAAAATATTACAAGCTGTTAGCTAGAAGGACACTTATGTAAGAAAGAAATATGACATTGGTCATTGGTTTGAAAGCAGAAAGTTTTCTATTTTAGCCTCAAGGCTTTAAAGAATCTTCATTGGGCACTTCCCCCACTTAAAGGAGACAAATGACTGATGAGTGAAATCTTGAGCAGGTTCATAGCTTTTTTCTTTCATTCTGTTGCAGCCCAGAAGATGGTGAGATCCATCCAGAAATCTGTCGACTTTATATCCAGCTGCAGTGCTGCTTAGAAATGTACACAACAGAGATGCTAAAATCCATATGTCTTCTGGGGTCTCTTCAGTTTCATCGAAAAGGTATCTTTCTTTAACATATTGCATAAACACAAAGTAAAGTTAAACAAAACCTAATCTTTTGCTATATGCACTGTATATCTATTTATGCATAGTGGAACTGTATGTTCAAGCAACGTATGGTATATAAATTAATAAGTGAAGTCCATATCATACTAAGTGCATAGGAGTCCTACTAATTTTGAACAAAAATTGTGACAGAAGCAGTTCTTACTCTTTTTTGTTGTTGTTATGTGCCGTCGAGTCTCCTGTGACTTGTAGCGACCCTATGTACAGCAGCCTTAAACCCTGCTCTGTCCTGTGCCAACCTCACTGTCTCTGACACACCCACCCCAATTACCCTAGTCACTGAATCAGTCCACCTCATAGAGGGTCTTCCTCTCTTGCACCGTCCCACCACCATCTCAAGCATGACATCTTTCTCCCAGAACTGGTCCTTCCTTGCAACATGTACAAAGTATGTCAGATGAAGCTTCAGAATCCTCGCTTCCAATGAGCAGCCTCTCTAGGATGAACCTGTTTGTTTTCTTAGCAGTCTATGGTATATTCAATACTCTTCTCCAACACCACAGCTCAAAGGCATCAATTCTCCTTCTATCCTCCCTAATCATTGTCCAGCTCTCTGACGCATAGCAAGTGATTGCAAAGACAATGGCCTATGTCAGGCGCATCTTAGTCTCAAGAGTTTTTCCATTGCTCTCCAGTACTTTGGAGAGGTCCCTAACAGCAGACTTTCCCACTGTGATATGTCTTTTAATTTCCTGGCTGCTGGTGCCAAGAGTGTTGACTGTGGAGCCAAGCAAACTAAAGCTGTGAACAATCTCAATCTCTTCACCATCCATCCTGATGCTGCCAATTGGCCCAGCAATGAGAATTTTTGTTTTCTTGACATTGAGCCTCAATCCATATTGAAGGCTGCAATTTACTATTATTTTACCTACCATCTGAGTAGATGGCTTTGGTTGTTGTTGTTAGTTACCACCAAGTCAAGTACAACTCAGATCTAAACCCTGTTCTGTCCTATGCCAACCTCACAGTCTCTGACACACTTCAGCCCACTGTGGTTAGGCTTTGGCTAGAAATGGCAAAAATATAAAATTTATGTGATAAGTATTGCTGTCCAAGAATGTTGCTAACTCCATATATATATTAATTTGTAGTGAGATAAATTATATGTTGTGTCCTAATTATTTAAAAGAATTTAGTGAATAATAATGAAGTTTATTGGTAATAGAAAAATCACACTCAAACTGACTTAAATTCTAAAGGGGATATATTGACTTAAACAACTGAAGCCTCCAGAGGCGACAGTGACTTCAGACATGGATGAAGCAAGTCTCTGACTCTCATTCTGAGTGATTTTCTGTCTTGTCCTCTGTTATTGGTGGCTCCTCTAACTGGCTTGTCCTTCTTAGCAAACAACAGCAGTTCCAATCATCATATCTACACATCAAACATCCTGAAAGAGAGAGATAACCTCTCTTCTCTCACCTGTTATTGTTGTGTACCAACCCATAGCTGACCATAGGTTTTCAGACGCAGTGAATTACACAGAAAGAAATTACCCACCCTTCTCCCAGGAGCATCTGTTGGCCTCGAACCCTGTGCCTTTGGGATTGCAGTGTAGCTTCTGGCCACTAGGCCACCACAGCACCCGCTGCTGTCACCTATAAAACATAAATCGTGAGCTTTGTTATGATTGGATTGGGTCAGATTTTAAGTCTACTCTTGAATCATAGAGGAATAGAATGGTGTTGCTTTATTCATAAAATCGTATTCCTTGAGCCAGGAGTGACATCAACTCCACTCAACCAATGGCCATTGCAGAAAAGGGAGAAGATGGAAAGAAATAGATGCTGATGGAGAAACCAAACACATGTCTTACTAGAGAGCTCGGTTTATACCTTCTTTGTTAATCCATTTAAAATAAATTCATGCGCATCTATTGAATACAAGGTTTTGTCCTTGAGCTCAGGTGACTAGGAAACCTAGAAAGTGATTCTTGCCCATGACTTTAATTCAAGGCATCGAAGATGAAATCCCTGACAATTTCATTCTTTTCTTTCTTTATTATGATATGGTTGATTGGTCCAGTATGAGAATTTTTGTTTCCTGGATGATCGAGTATAATCCTTACTGAAGGTTGTACACTTTTATATTCTTCAGTAAATGCTTCAAGTCCCTTTCACTTTCCATAAGAAAGATTATGTCAGCTGTGTACCTAAGGATGTTGAAGAGGCTTCCTCCAATCCCAATATAATATTTTTCATATAGTCCACCTCCTTGGATTATTCACTTACTGTACAAATTGAATAAGCATGGTGAAAGGATATAACTATGACATATACCTTTCCTAATTTTGAGCAAACTAATCTGTGTTTCTTGGTCTGTGCCTGCATTGGAATCCAAATGAACACAACTAAGCATTCTAAAATTCTTCTCCATATTATCCAATAGTTTATTGTTCAACATTACTTTCCTATCCAGGTCAAGGACTGCAGCCTTCAATATGGATTGAAGCTCAACATCAAGAAAACAAAGATTCTCACCACTGGGCCAATTGACAGCATCAGTATAGATGGTGAAGAGATTGAGATAGTTAACAGTGTTAGTTTACTTGGCTCTACAGTTAACACTCTTGGTAACACCAGCCAGGAAATCAGGAGACGAATTGCATTGGCAAAGTCAGCT
>NW_006400004.1:1501124-1502437 GCF_000299155.1 Elephantulus edwardii
TGAGCAACAAAATCAGGCTGGAGACTAAGGTGTGCCTGATCCAAGCTATAGTCTTCACAATTACGTGCTATGCATCGGAGAGTTGGACAGTGACTAGGGATGATAGAAAGAGAATTGATGCCTTTGATCTGTGGTGCTGGAGAAGAGTGTTGAATATACCATGGACTGGTAGGAGAACAAATAAGTTTGTCCTAGAGAGGGTGAAGCCAGAATGCTCCTGGGAGTCAAACATTCTGAAGCTTCATCTGACATACTTTGGGTATGTTGCAAGGAGGGCTGGTCCTTGGAGAGGGACATCATGTTTGGGAGAGTGGAGGGACGGGGCAGGAGAGGAAGAGCCTCGATGAGATGGATCGATTCTGTGAGTGGAGTGGTGGGAATGAGTGTGTTTGAGACGGCAAGGTTGGCACAGGATAGAACTGCATTTAGAGCCCTTGTACATAGGATCACTATGAGTCACAAGGGACTCAATGGCACATAACAACAACAACAATCCATTGAATAGCTTTGCCACAAGGATGGCTAGAAACATGTGGAAAGAGTGTATTAACCTATCAAAAAAAGAATTGGAATAGATGGTATACCAATTGACGTAGTTCAGCTAACAGATGCTTCCCTGGATGTGCTCACAAAGTGGTGCCAAGAAATCTGGAGAACAACCACTTGGCAAACTGACTGGAAGAGATTTGTTCCCAGAACAAAGAAGGGGGACCCAACAGAGTGTGGAAACTACAGAACAATACCATTGATTTCACATGCAAGCAAGATTGTACTGAAGATTATCCAAAAATGACTGGAACAGTACATCAGCAGAGAACTACCAGAAGTCTAGGCTGGGTTTAGAAGGAATCATGGTACTAGGGATATTGTAACTGATGCTAGATGGATTTTAGCTGAAAGCAGGGAATACCAGAAGAATGTCTATCTGTGTTTCATTGATTATGCAAAGGCGTTTGACTGAGTGGATCATAACAAACTGTAGCTGACTCTGAGAAGAATGGGAATCCCAGAACATTTAATCATGCTAATGAAAAACCTATACTTGGGCCAAGAGGCAGTCGTCAGAACAGAGCAGGGGAACACTGCATGGTTCAAAATTGGGAAAGGTGTACACCAGGAATGTGTCCTATCTCCATACCTTTTCAACCTGTATGCAGAGCAGATTATCCGAGAGGCTGGCCTCTATGAGGAGAAGTGTGGTGTCAGGATTGGTGGAAGATCTACTAACAATCTGTGTTATGCAGATGACACAACCCTGCTTGCTGAAACTGAGGAGGACCTCATGCACTTGCTGCAGAGGATCAAGGACTGCA
>NW_006400004.1:1503215-1505352 GCF_000299155.1 Elephantulus edwardii
AGCGGCTCCACAGAATAAGAATGATAAGCAATCTCCTCCTGTGACATTTGCAGCTTCTTGAAAACATGACAGAAGGTCAGCTATAGCCATTCCTGACTCAGCAGTAAAGAATTTGAGTTTCAGTATGTACACAGAGAAGATTGATATGTTAGAAATTAGTAAGCTGACATGCACTGGCATGGACCACTGTGAATAAGATGAATATATGATTTGCTATGCTGTCAGTCTAGAAAGTAAGGTGCACCTGATCCAGGACATAGCCTTCACATTTACTTTCTATGCATCAGAAACGTAGATGATTACTAAGGAGATAGAATTAATGCATTCGAATTGTGGTGCTGGAGAAGAATCTTGAACACACCATGGACTGCCAAGAAAACAAATAAGTATGTCTTGTAGAGGGTGAAACCAAATCTGTCCTTGAAGGCTAAGATTTTGAACTTCCATCTCACTTACTCTGGGCATGTGGCCAGGAGAGAATGGTCCTAGGAGAAGGACATCATGCTTGGAAGGGTGGAGGGACAGCGCAGTAGAGGAAGATCCCTGATGATATGGATTGTTAAAGTAACTGGGGCAATGGGGATTGATATGTCGGAATTAGTGAAACTGACTCAGGACAGGGTTCAGAGCTGCTGTACACAGGGTCACTATTGTTTGCAGATGACAGCATATAACAACAAAAACAAATGCTGGGAATGAAAAACTAAGGAAGAATAATGTTGCTTTCATAGTTAAAAGGATAATTTCAAGGTCTATCCTAAAATAAAATGTAGTGAGTTTTAGGGTACTATCCATCCACGTACAAGGAAGACCTGATAACATAACTATTATAGAAATATATACACCAATGACTGCAGCCAAAGAGGAGGGAATTGAGGATTTCTACCAACTTTTGCAATCCAAAATGGATAAAACTTACAATCAAAATGTGTTCATAATTATCAGTGACTAGAATACAAAAATTGAGAACAATGGAGATGGAATAGTAGTTAGAAATTGTGGTATTGGTGACAAAAGAGGCTGGTGATCAAGTGATTGAATTTTGTACATTCCATAATTTTTTCATAGCCTTTTAAAGAAACACGAATTGCAACTTTTGCACATAGGCCTCACTTGACAGGCTGTAAAGGAATCAGATTGAAGACATCTGTGGAATTGTTGGAGCAGCTCAATATTAGCAGTCAAAACTAAGGCAGGTGCTGACTGTGGAACAGACATCAATTACCTCTGTGCAAGTTCAAATTAGAATGGAAGAAAATTAAAACAAACCCATCAGAACCAAAATATCACTTCAAATCTATTCTACTTGAATTTAAAAATCATCTTAATACACTTTTGAAGCATTGATAACAAATGATCCAAGACAAGAGGATCTGTTGGATGAAATTTAGGATATCATCCATGAAGATAGCAGAAGGCAATTACAAAGAGAGAGTAAAGAAAAAATGAAAATAGATGTCAGAAGAACTATTAAAATCTCATTAGAGCATCAAGAAGCCATCGAGAAGGGAAAAGATACCAAAGTAAAAGAGCTGCACAGAAGATTCAAGAAAACAAAGCAATAAAGAAATGTATAAAGAGCTAGAATTGCAGAATAAAAAGGAAATAATTCACTCAGCATTTCTCAAGCTGAAAGAACTAAGAAACAAACTCAAGCCCTGAGTTGCAATTCTAAGAGGTACCATGAGAAAAATATTGAGTAATTCAGAAAGCATCTAAAGACTATGAGAGATATATATACAGTCACTGGACCAAAAATTGGTCGACACTGAAAACTTAAGGAAGTAACAGATATAATTGAACCAATGTTAATAAAGGAAGACGTTCAAGCTGTGTTAAAGACTCTGGCAAAAATAAGACCCTAAAAGTAAATGGGATACTAATTAACATGTTTCAATGAACAAATACAGCACTGGACATGCTCATTAATCTGTGCCAGGACATTTGGATAGCAGCTGCCCCACTAACTGCAAGAAATCCATATTTGTTCCCATTCCCAAGAACGGTAATTTATCAAATAATATTGTTACTATCATATGCAAACAAAATATTGCTGAAAATCATTCAAAATGGCTAAACCATGTATTAATAGGGAACTTACAGAAGTTCAAGCTTGGTTTAGAAGAGGTCATATAAC
>NW_006400004.1:1506661-1508581 GCF_000299155.1 Elephantulus edwardii
AGCTCTTCTCACTATTTCTTAGTTGTTCGAATTGACGGAAAACCTCATAAGCAGTTTCTTATTTCACCTCTGCCTTGCATGCGGACTTCCGAGTTGTAAAACAACCCAGTGGCAGATGGAATTTGCTCCAGGACTTAAGAACAATAAATGACATAGTTGAACCTCAAAAAAAAAAAAAAACAAACCCAAACAAAAACCAACCAACAACAAAGATCCTTACCACTGGGTCAATAGGCAACACCAAGATAGATGGAGAAAGGATTGAAGCTGTCAATGATTTTGTGTTTCTTGGATCCACGATCAATACCCTTGGTACCAGCAGTCAGAAGATCAGGAGACGTATTGCTTTGGGCAAGTACATAGTCAGAAACCTCTCCAAAATACTGAAGAATAATGATGTCAGTTTAAAGACTAAGGTGTACCTAATTCAGGCTATGGGCTTTTCATTCACTTGTTATACTGCTGTTAGCTGGACAATGAATAAGGATGACAAAAGAAAAATGTAGCCTTTGAATTGTGGTGTTGGGGAAGAGTCCTATAAATACCAATTTTTTATTGTGATTTTAATCAAAGTGTACAGAAAAATTGAATTTTCATTCATTCATTGTTGCACATTTCCTCCTGCCTCTTTTCTTTCCCCTCCTCTCATCTACTAAGATTACCTATTCCTTGGAAAGAAAGATCATGCTTGGAAAGGTGGAGGGTCGAAGAAAGACAGAAGGACCCCAATGTTATGGATAAACACAGTGACTTCAGCAATGGGCTCAAGTGTGTCAGATGATGAGGATAACACAGAATAGGACAGGATTCAGATCTTGTTCATAGAGTCTCTATGAGTCATGCTTGACTTTATGGCACCTAACAACAACAACAACAACAACAACAACTAAAACATATCATTCACTTCTGGTTAAGTTCTGGAGTTCCCAAATATCTTGGCTTCCAAGAAATCCCTGTCTTATTGACTCTATTGACTTTATCTAGGCACCTTGACTTTATCTAGGCACCAAACGAGTTAAGACAATGAGAGGGAGACTTTCTTATTGGTAAAAAAAAATAAATAAAAAATAAAAATCTTATACTACAGGAAAGAAAATATTTGGGAAGACAGGAAGATGGTAAAGTCACTAGTTGTAAGTAGTAAGGGAAAATGTCATTAAGGCAGGAAAAAAAGAAAGTACTAGAAAACCTATACATGAAGATAAACTAGATGCCTTACTTATTTTCGTGGAAATTTCTGGATTGCCAAGTAAAATATCAGGTCTTGGGAAAACAATTGTTCCTTTAAAGGAATCATTTTTCATTTTCTTAACCCTGTTATTTTATTTGATGCCCAATGACAATAATAATTTTCTTCTATTTCCTTTCCCTTTCTTTATTCTCTCTGTTAATTTCTTCATTACACTTAAGGGATTAACTCTATAATTGTTGTTTTGGATTCCTGGCATGTTCAGATTATTTGCTAAACCATATCCCCACCACAAGGATAAAATAGAAAATAACAACTGGTATAACTAGTTTTGCTTTTCCTTTCTTTGGTGTCATTGGCAACTAAACCTGTCTGTACCCAGAAGCCTCTAGTTGATAATACACAATAAATATCTGCTGCAGACTTCTAGGGTTGCCATGGGAGAGAAGGATAGGAATACTTGACTCCAGCAGCATGGGCTGCTAGAAATTAGTCAAGGAAGAAATGGATTCACAGACCATAGCACAAGACGATTAAACTTGAAGAGTTCAGGGAATTAAGGGATATAACATGTGTTTTTGCCTTGAAGCTAAGATTTCCAAGTCATAAAGTGCAGAGAGGAGTCAGCATGCCTGAAAGACTGTGTGACAGTCCTGGAGTGAAAACCAAATGATGCTTATGTTCATGAAACCAAAAATGTTGGCATGGAAAGAGAAAGCCTACAGATGTGA
>NW_006400004.1:1509697-1521317 GCF_000299155.1 Elephantulus edwardii
AACAACAGTGATTGTAACAATAGGCTCAAATATATTAGATAGAGTGAGAATGGCACAGAATATGGGAAGATTTAGATCTGTTATTCAAAGGGTCACTAGAGCTGTAGTTGACTTTATGGCATCTAATAATAACTATAACAACTATAACTATATAAATGGTTGTTTTGTTGTTGTTGTTGGTATGTTCCTTCGAGTCACTTACTACTCATAGTGACCCTATGTACAACAGTTCTGAATTTAAGCTCTGAACTTGAACAACTCTATCTTGAGCCAACCTCATTGTCTATGACACACCTACCCTCATTACGCTAGTCACTGCGATTTCTTCCAGGGTCTTCCTCTCTTGTGCTATCCCTCCATCCTTCCAGCATGGTTTCCCTCTCCAAGTGTTGGTCCCTCATTACAAATTGCCCAAACTATGTCAGATGGAGCTTCCAAATCCTGCCTCCAATGAGCAGCCTGGTTTCACCTTCTCCAGGACAGATCTGTTTGTTCTCTTGGCAGTCCATGGTATATTTAATACTCTTATCTAGCATCACAACTCAAAGGCATCAATTCTTCATCTATTATCTTTAGTTATTGTCCAGCTTTCTGATGCATAACAAGTACTTGCAAAGAGCATGGCCTGGATCAGGCACACCTTAGTCTCCAGAATGACATTGTTTCTCTTCACTACTCTGGAGAGGTCCCTGGCAGCAAATTTTCCCAATGCAATTATTTTAATTTCCTGGCTTCTGGTACCAAGAGTGTTGATTGTGGAGCCAAGCAAGCTGAAACTGTTAATAATTTCAATCTCTTCACCATCCATCAGAATGCTGCCAATCAGCCAAGTAGTGAGGAATCTTTGTTTTCTTGATGTTGAGCTTCAATCCATATTGAAGGCGTCAGTCCTTGACCTTCTGCAGCAAATGCCTCAAGTCTTCCTAAGTATTTGTGTGTACACGATATATAACTCTTATATTTGTATTCAAAGGAGCTCTGGTGGCCTAGTGGCAAAAGGCTGCTGCTGAAGTGTATTGCCAACCCACATGGTTCAAATTCACTAGTTGCTGCTTAAGAGAAGACAGTGTCCTCTCATGGAATTTGCAGCCTTTGAAATTTCTCTGGAGGTCAACAATATTCTGATTTGATGACACATAACCACACTGCTAGTCTGCAACACTTGAAATCCCTCTCCATCTAGAAGGAGTTTATGGGGTCTTTTTAAGATGCTATGATAAAAATCAATGACTCAATACCCTTAATGGGACTGATATCAGGGTTGGGGTAAGACTGAGAAAAACTGGATAAATTGTGTATACTGCATTGAAACTGATGAGGGAGAGAATAATTTAAAAGCGATATATGATAGGGTATTCTAGTTATCGCAAGAGTCCACAATTAAGGATGTATAGTGGAGTGTACTTGGGGTGGTGGGAGGGGTGTGGGGAGATTGTATACCAAAGAAAGAATTTTTCTTTTACTTTTCAAAGAGAGGAGCGAACTGGGTGGGAAGGAATGTTCAAGGAGAAAAGTGCAACAATGAATGAATGGAAATCCAAAATCTCTGTAAATGTTCATTAAAATTATTTTTAAAAAACAAAATAAAAAAAACAGAACTGACATGGGATTGGGGGAAACTAAGAAAAGAGGGAATAAATAATTAACACTGCATTTGAGTAGATGAGGGGTAAAATTGTATAAAGGAAATATATGATTAGGTATTATTTGAATGACAACAGTCCAGAATAAAAGGTGCATAGCAAAGTGGACTTGGGGTCAGCGAAACTGTGCAAAAATGAAAGAATCTTTTTAAATAGAATAGAGAACTAGGGCCAGGAGAAGAGGAAAATGTACAACAATTAATGGATGGAAAGCCAAATTTTCTGTAAACTTTCATCAAATTATCAATAAAAATTGGTATTCCATCGAAAAAAGTTCTTTCTCACTCTACCTCCTACACCACCCCTGTAAGTGCTGAATCTGGGAGGTGTATCAGAGACAATGAAATTGGCTCAAGATAGAGCAGAGTTCAGAGCTATTGTTCATAGGGTCTTTATGGGCTGGACTTGACTTGACGACAGATAACAACAATAACATAAAGGAAAGGAAAAAGTTATAATTGACTCACTAAGTTTACTGTATCTGAAAATCACTTATTTTTGGTGGTAATATACACTAAAATGAATTTATTTCACATCTGTATATTTGATTTATTTTTATGTTTATCCACTTTCCTGGATGCCACTGGGAGTTCAGAAAGGATTGCCTGTCATGTTTATTATCATTTGTATTTTGGTAATCTTAACATTATTTGCTCTCTGAAGAGAAAGAACATACAAGGTCAATGCAGAGGTTAAAAGAATGTTCTCTTCCTGGGAGGGAGAAAAAAGCTTCAAATTATTCTAAACCTTCTGTAATGAGCTTCAATTTAATAATGAAGATTGTTCTTCTTTTCCAAATAAACAAATTATAAGTATCCCTAGTCCTTAACCAGATCTCCAGAGGATCCACTTGTCTGTTTCATGAACTATAATTCTGAGTTTCTTCTATTTCATCAGCATGGTTGGTACAATCTACTCAGAAATCTTTTTTTTCTTTCTGCATTGCAAGATTATACTATTGCCAAATAAGTGAAGCAAGATGGAACTAAAATTATTTTTCTTTCTTGTGGACAATAAAATTAAAGTAATTTCAGCAATGTGAGGCCAAGATCCACATTTAATAAAGGCATCGGGCTGTTCTAACTAGAGAGTGTTTCTCGAAAACTGTTTGTTTTAAGAACATGACAGATGGGAATAATTTTTGTCATTTTGTCCTTTCCTACTTTTATGTTCTAAAGTAAAGAACGAGGCATTATGTGACAAGGTTGAATTTCTGTGTTTATATTGAAAAATGGTAATTCTTACTTCTTCACAGTCAGTTAGGTAGGAAATCTTTTCTCATTACAGACTCCATGTATCACATTGAACATTAATGCCAATTTCCTGCCACCAGATGAAATGAGATTGTAGGTTTCATTCACTGGGCTGACAGAAAGTTGAGCGAGGTTTCTAAGAGAAATTGGATCATGGTGCTATTCTGACCATTGTTTTCCTCCTCATTTCCTTACCCCTGTTCAATAAGTATGGGAACATTCTCATTCTGGAAAAAGCAGAAATGACAAAACACTCTAAGTTCAGCTGTGTCTTTACATGTAAACCCATTCATCCTTTGTTCTTTTTTTTAATCACTTTTCTCTGAATCTGTTCAGCCTCTTTTACAACAAAAATATGCACAGGTACTTTGATGATTTTCTATTTATCGTTCCTCACTAAGATAAGATGGATTGATCTTGAAATACTCCATTATCACCATGATCAAAAGGTGCCATTGAAAGATAATTGTAAAGGTGGAAAGAGAGAGAAATGTTAAACCGGAGTTGAAAACTCTCAATAAAAAAATCATCTGGGGATTAACGGCGCAAGGTATTCTAACACGAAAAATAATGAACCACTATCCTTAAAACTAAAGTGTATCTGATTCAGGCCATGGTCTTTCTGAACACTTGCTATACATCTGAGAGCTGTGGCGTTGGAGAAAAGTGCTGAACATCCATGAACTGCCAAAAGAACAAATATATTGTGGAGAGAGTGTAGCCAGAGTGCTCTTTGGAGGCAAAGTGAATGAGTATTCTTTGCCTTATATTCTTTGGGCACATTGCTAGGAGCTTTAGTTGGAGAGGGACAAGATGCTCAAAAAAGTAGAGGTTCAGGAGAGGAGAGGAAGACCCTCAACCTGGTATATTGATGCAATGACTGCCACGATGGGCTCTAATGTGTCAGTAAGTGAGGATAACACAGGATAGGACAGGGTCAGATAGGATAGGATAGGTCAAATCTGTTATGGGTTCTACTTAGTTCAACAACACCTAACAACAACAATTTAAAAAAATACAGGGTAAACTCAAGACAAAGAACAGAATATGATCAGTGAAGACTCCAAGGTATTCATCAATTTACTAAGAAATAATAAATGTAGTGATCCACACCAGTAAAAGAAATTAACATAAATACAAAAAGTGTTGGTGTTAATGTGCTGTAGAGGTGGAAATAACCCATAGCTGACCCTCCATTTGGTTTTCAGGGGCAATACTGCACGGGAGGAGATTGTGACTCTTTCTCCCACAAATATAGAAGTATAGTAATAGGATTTTGTTTTCTAATTGTTGTTGTTGTTAGGTACCATAGAGTCAAGTATTACCCACAGCATAGCGTCATAAATTCTAGGTGGAATCGTGCATTTTAAAAATTAATGTTTATTAAGCACCTATTGTACATTGAGGGTGCTCTCGTGGCCTAGTGTTAAGGAGCTGCAGTGCCAACCCAAAAGCACACAATTCAACTCTACCTGCTGTCCTGCAAGAGCAAGATGGGAAGTCTACTCTTGCACAATTTACTGCCTCTGAAAACCCGATAGAGGGTGAGCTATCAGTAATTTCCAACTTAACAGTACAAGCCAAAAACAGCAATCATACCCAGAGAGGTTCTGGTGGTGTAGTGCATAGGGATTTTGACTATTAACCCAAAGACCAAGCTTCACTCATGGTTTGAGTCCACTAGTCGTTCCTTGGGAGAAAGATAGGCCATCTCCTTCCATGTGATTTAAAGCCTTAGAACACCAATGGAGGGTCAGCTGAGTCTATATCAACTGAATGACAATGTATTTGAGCTTGTATCATACATCTTAAATTCTGTTTTAGGTGCTGGGAGAGTGCAGTTAACAAGGCTGACAAGGTTCCTTGTATTAGGATAGTCTGAAATATAGATTCTAGTTTGGGGAGACATTACTAAATAAATGAAGCAAGGAAATAATAGAAATAAGCACATCTTCCAAAAATAAAAAATACTAATACATGCACTACAGCTAGTTAAAGAAAAATGGGTGTTCTAATAGAAAGTGTCTCAAAGATGATGAGGATAGCACAGGGTAAGAGAGGGTTCAGAGGTATTCATAGGGTTGCTATATGAGTCATACTAGAGACCTAACAGCAACAATAATAGAAAATGACAGAGTAACTATTGTAGATTGAGTAGCAAAAACTTTCTGAGGAAATAGTGTCTATACCAAAGATTGAATGAAAAAAGGGAATCAACCAAAGGAGCATTGAAGATTGAGTCAACAAACCTTATAATCAGGATAAGTGATAGTTTACAATCACAACCAACTTCTGGAATCAAAAGGTAATCTAAAAAACTACTACTGTATCTCCATGTTTTCTTATAGCCATGCCTTTCTATATGTGTTATCCAGTTGTTGTTAAATCAAGTATGACACTTGGAGACCCATGTGTGTCAGACTAGAAATGTGCTCTGGAGGATTTTCAATGGTTAATGTTTTGGAAGTAAATAATAAGGCTTTTATTCCAAGATGACACTGAAAAACTAAAACTACTATTTTTCCATTAACCTCCAAGCATGTTAATTGTTTCTTTTGCCCACAGATTCTAGTTAGTGAATTGTTGTTGTTGTTGTTGTTGTTGTTGTTGTGTATGGTCTAGTTGGAACCAACCCCTACCTGATCTTCCAGGAGGTTTTCAGAGGTAGTAAATCACATGGGAGGAGATTGCCCATATTTCTCCCATGGAGCAGCTGGTGGATTTAAATCAGGTACATTTACATTGGCAGCACAATTTCTTACCACTTAAGCCTTCAATATAGACTACATCTCAACATCAAGAAAACAAAAATCTTCACCACTAGGTCCATAGGCAACATCATGATATATGTAGGAAAAAATTGAAATTGTCAATGATTTCATCTTATTGGGATCCACAGTCAATACTCTTGGTACCAGCAGTCAGGAGATGAGGAGATATATAGCATTGGAAAAGTCTGCTTCCAAGAACCTTTCTCATGTTCTGAAGAATAACAATGTCAGTTAATTTTAAGAAGGGAAAAGTGAAATTCATGGGTTTTTCAGTGATTTACAAAGATTTTACATTGAGTAAAGACTAAGACATTCATTAAAAGAGATAGATGTAAATTAAGTTTTGAAACTATTATTATTATACAATGTGGAAGACATACTTAATGTCACTAAGTTGCACACACTAAAATGTTGAAAAGGATAATTTTTTATAAACATCTCAAAACAAACACGCACATAAAGGGAGCTTGAGTTTGCCATAATACCAGTTATAGATCCATATGGTTAATCAACTGATTTTTATAAGTAGATTACCAAGCTTTTCTGGGAGCTCGGCTGATACAGGGACCAGTGAGAACTAATCAACATCTCCTGCTACCCTATTACCGACAAGTTGAAATGAATTGATTTTGTGATAAATACATCTTGTACTTTTGTCTGCTTAACTTTAGATTCCGAATACAGAGCATTACCTTTCTCTACAGGGGTTTCCTCCATTTGTACTTTCCATTGCTTTTCTTTCATGCTTCCATTTCTCACACAGCTACATGATGCCACCAAGATGGCTGCTATTCTGAGGCAGTGATGAACTACAATGTCCATAAATGAAGAGTGGAGGGGGGGATTGTAGGGTGGTGGGGTTCACGGGAGAGGGAAACCTTTTCTGAATAGGATTATTTTCTGTGTATAGACAAGCATGGAGCTCCATGCATAGTAGAGTTTTTATTTTGCTCTACGTCTTTCATCTGTGATCTCTGAGGCTTCATGGTAAGGAATTGTACTACCAACACAAATGTACACAGTTCAAATCCACCAGCGGCTTCTGCAGTATCCTCCTGTGTGGTTTTCCACCTCTAAATCCCCTCTGGAGGGTCAGCTATGGGTCACTTCTAATTCTATAATACAGAACAACAATGTTCTTCCTAACACTAAGAATGACTGTAGTGACATAGAAAAGCCTTTGCAACTACTTTTAATATATAATAATACACACCTCACAATGCCATTTATTTATATTTAAATCATATCCATTTTAGAAACACAGGAGAATCAGAATGGGTTCCTCATAAACAGCCTTCATTCTTCTAGTCCTGTTCACAGTGTACAAGTTGAAAAGCATTACGTTGTTGTTGTTATGTGCTGTCAAGTCGCTTGTGACTCATAGCGACCCTATGTACAACAGCCCTAAACTCTGCTCTGTCCTGTGCCAGTCACACTGTCTCTGATACACCCATCCCGATTATCCCAGTCACCGAGTCAATCCACCTCATAGAGGGCCTTCCCCTCCTGTGATGTCCCTCCACCCTCCCAAGCATGATGTCCTTCTCCAAGGACCAGTATCTCCTCACAACATGTCCAAAGTATGTTAGACGGAGCCTCAGAATCCTTGCCTCCAAGGAGCCACCCGGTTTAACCCTTTCCAGGACAAATCTGTTTGTTTTCCTAGCAGTCCATGGTATTCTCAATACTCTTCTCCAGCACCACAGCTCAAAGGCATCAATTCTCCTTCTGTCCTCCTTGGTCATTGTCCAACTCTCTGATGCATAACAAGTGATTGTGAAGACCATGGTCTGTATCAAACGCACCTTAGTCTCCAAAGAGACACCATTTCTCTTCAATACTTTAGAGAGGTTCCTAACAGCAAACTTTCCCATGGCAATGCACCTTTTAATTTCCTGGCTACTGGTGCCAAGACTGTTGACTGTGGAGCCAAGCAGACTAAAGCTGTGTACAATCTCAATCTCTTCACCATCTATCTTGATGCTGCCAGTTGGTCCAAAGGCTGCAGTCCTTGACACTCTGCACTAACTAGTTGTGGAAATGTGTGAAAGTGAGAATAACTTATTTGGAAAAGCTTCCGTATACCTGTTGTAAACCATATGCATTCTGTCATTCACATTCAGTCAGTATAATAACTGTCCAGAATGTCTACTCTGAGTGTGTGTCATAATAGATAACATGTAAAAAGCACAGAAAGCATAAGGAACTTGTCCCTGACATTAAGAAAATTATAGCACAATGTATTAATTCAGAGAAGATTGAGGGGTTTTTTTGGTTTTTTGCTTTGATTCCTAGGAGAATTCACTTAAATAGATAAAATTGGCTTTGTTGGACCCTAGATGCCATACTAAAGACTTCCAAAGAAACTGTATTTTTGGAAGCCCCTCCCATTGTCATGGGTTAGCTGAAGACAGGATGGAAAGAAATAGCATACTGCAGCATAAAAGAGAAAAGAAATACAGAGGAAAATATTAATAAGAGGAGAATGAGAATGAGGGGAAGAGATACATAGAAGTGAAAAGTAAAGTATGTTAAAGCATCCTCATCCTGGTTCTCTGTGCCAGTGCCTAAGATTTCTGGAGCTGAGGGTGCTGTATTATATGCCTAAGGCTGTCTCACAGTCAGATGTGTTTTGTTCCTCCTGAATTACTGACCATTTCTCACGAATATAAGAATAACCAGACTTCCAATCTGGTATGTACTTCATGGATGGTTTCCCTTAACTTTTCCTCAAACATGCCTATTATGTTATCCATAAACAGAATAAAAATATACAGAAATCCCCAAGGAGCTGATGGCAAAAAGCTTTGCAAGACCCTGAGGGAAGTGACCAACTTTTTTTTTTTAGTGTCCTAGTTCTAAACAGTGATGAAGCTAGCTTGGTATGAGTTCAACGTGCTCTAAACGCACTCCTCCCTCACCTTCTCCCCAAGCAAATATTTGTTCAGTGATGCCTGAAATTGATTTTCAGGGGACAGAATTCTTCATTTCATAATAAGAAGTTCTTTTAAATGCACATCCACCCTTTTGGGTGAAGCAATATATTGACTTGAAGTTACCATTGGGAGGGATACCGAATATTTTTCTTTCCGAGCAGGGCAGGAAGACCCCCTGATAGTAGAGAGCAGGTCCATTCTTAGGACAACTAGTCAAGTGGAGGAAGATATAGATGAAGAACTCAAATTTGCCACTTGCCAGGTTTGTGGAGGGCTCTTCTGATGAATCCTTAATGTAGTTCAGGAAAAAGTTTTAGTAGTGCTTTTGCCAATGTCTCAAGCTCATCTCTCACAAAAAAAGTTCACTTAATCTGACACCCATGCCCAACCCTGCAAAATTCAACCCCATTGTGAAAGAGCTTGAACTTACAAATTATCTCCAGTTGCATTCCATCTTACACCTGCTCCTTTCACCTGACTTGTACCTACACTTTCTTTGGGGAGTAACTCAGATATTATTTCCTCCAGGAAACTATTGCTAGCCTTCCAAGGCTTTCCTGTATTCAATGAGCCTGCCAAGAATTTCCATTGAATAGATTGTATCATATATTACTAATGGATAGTTGTCTGATTTCTTTGACGACCTTGGGTGTTTTGACCATTGTATTCCTAGCACCTGTAATAATGCCTCAATCAGAATAAAATTCTGATTAATGTTTATGGACTAACTATTCTATAATTTATTCTATTCAATAAAATGCATTTATCCCTAAAAGAGAGAATGTAGTAGATGAAAACCTCATCCAGAGATGTTAGACTGAATTTGTATACATTCCTTCCTACTGAAAACCACTTAAGATATCAGAAAAAAATCACGAAGAGAGAAATAAACTCATCTTAATTTTATACAGTCGAATAATTGTTACTTTGATGTAAAATCAATGTTTAATGTTAAAATTAAAATAATTCATTATGCACTAAGGTCATAATTCAATACTGGAGCTAGGAAAGATGTAGAATGATGCCCTTTGCATTCTCTGCATCTCTCCTATGGCGAGCAAAGAAAGAAACCTTGAAGGACCACACGGGGGGCCTTTAAATGCCATCCTAGAAAAGATCTAGACCACATAGTGTTTATTATTATAACTGTATTGCAGTCCCTTTCTAATTATAGAAGGAAAATAAAACAAAAATTGGAAAATACAGAAAATTTTCCCATGATCTGAAAAACAAAGATGGCTTCAGTAATTCAAAAAGTTTGAAGGCTAGAAAGCGTTTAGGATTTGATCAGTGGAGATGAAAAAAAAAAGGCAAATCAAAGCAGAATAAGAAACTGACAATGAAAGTCATGCAGGGAAAACTTTCTTGCAAAAATCAGATCCATTCCAGTGATACTTCAAGCTCAAAGTCAGCAGACACAAAACATAGGAAGGATTTCTGGAACAGTTGTTAGGAAAATAGATGTTTGAGATTTAATTCAAGAAAAACTGGGCTACCTCACACTGAGCTGCAGACTTTCAATGTTTGCCCTAGGAAGACACCTGGTGTTTTCAGGTGAGGCAGCAAAACAGAACTATTCCTCCACAAAGACAGAAGCAGAAGAAAGAGAAAGTAAATATATAACTTTAGTCTTTTTCTCAGTAGAAACTGTTAAGTATATCTCATTGTGGTAGAAATTCTAAACAGGAATCCCAGAGCAGACACTTGGATGCAAAGATCAAGGCAGGCTCAGGTAAGACAATATCCAAGAGATATGAGGAACCACTGTATCCAGAAGACAAGATTTAAACAAATATCCAGCCAAACATCCTGCCCCTTGTCTCTATAGCCACCAGAAGAACATTGTAATCAGAGTGATAAACAGAAAGAACTCAAAGACATTGAAGAGTAACCACAGTTTTAAGAAAAAAACACACAAAACAACCTTATGAAAGAAATCTACCCAATGCAACAACAAAACTACAACTGTTTGTTGAAGAACAAAGTTACAAGAGGAAACAGACTTTTTAAAATGTGAAATATGTCACGTTCCATGAAAAGAGAAGAGTTCTAGTGATATAATCAATAGGGAGTAATGCTGATGACCCAAGGGTGGTGAATTTTTGGTGGTTCAGATCCCCGCTGCATAGGTAAAGATGGGCAGTCTCCTCCCGTGTGACTTACAGTCTCTGTAAATCCGCTGGAGAGGCAGCTATGAGTCCATTCTAACTTTAATGGCAACGAGTTTTTCAGAGTTTGAATGTTCTCAGAGAGGAAGTATTTACTAATGAATCTCAAAACAATATAACCTTCTGTATAGATTTACACCTCAGCCAGAAAAAAAAACAAAATTATCCACAACAGGATCAGCAAATAACTTCATGATAATCCAAGAAAAGGTTGAAGTTTTCCAAAATTTCTTTTTTGAATCCTTAAGTATTTTGTTTGTTAATCTGGCTGAAGCATGTTGGAGAACTTGACGTTGGTGCAGGATAGGGCAAAGTTCAGGACTGTCGTTCATAAGGTCGCTCTGAGTTGAAGTTAAATGAAAGGCATATAACAACAAAAACATATAGCCAATTACTGCATTAGAAATGGAGATCTTATTGATAATCTCATCCTAGCACAGGGATTACTGAATGATAACAAAGGACAACCATGTACAAGGGTGAAATCTGGCAGAGACCACCTTAACCAAGTAATCATTCATATTTAACATTAATAATGTCACAAACTGATTTATCTGCTTCTTGCATGACACACTAAGGACACATCACTTTTACTGTATTCTTGACAAAAATATTTACTCTGGACATAGACATACAGGGTTGGAGCAATTGGTTCTTCATTTTGGCTAAATATTTAGGTTCTTGACTTTTACTGTACAAATAATAAATTGCATATTAAAGAGTTAATTTTTTAAAATTTTATTGAGATTTTAATGAAAGTTTATAGAGAACTTAGATTTCCATTCATTCATTGTTATACATTTTCCTCCCTGCCTATTTCTCCCTTCCCTCCAGTTTGCTTTTCTCTAT
>NW_006400004.1:1521977-1548521 GCF_000299155.1 Elephantulus edwardii
CATAGAAAATATTAACTTATTAATGACAAGCTCTATTTCTAAAATTAGCAGGTATATGATAGATTGAGAAGCAAATACAACAAATGGTCAGTAGCCTACAATATAGCAAGACCTCCTACAAACCAACAATAAAGCCAACACCATTATTTAAATGATCCAATCGTATGGATAGGAAATATAGGTAAGGCTACAAATGTGAACTTAATCTCAATAGTAAGAAATGAAGTTAAAAGCAAAACTGCCTTGCGAGTCTTTTTTTTTACTCCATCAGATTGTTTTAAAATATATACATATCATGAATTGCTAGCAGAAGTATGAGAAATTGATCCTCTCATTTACTTAGGGGTAATTAAAGTGTAATTAACATAGTCTTTTCAGAGGCCAAGTACAAACTATGAGTACATATATCTTGTCCCAGAATAATATATCAAAGAATGTCATTAAGGGTATATGGTAGGAAAAGGGTAACCTGTAATTTAAATTCCTTGCTATGAAATATTACATACATGGCTTTATAATAATATTACATAAAAAATAGACATAAATGCAGTCAGATAATCAAAAGATGAATTACATTGGGAAGATTTGCTGTCAGGGACCTCTCCAGAGTACTGAGAAGCAACAATGTCAGTCTAGAGACTAAGGAGTGCCTGATCTAGGCCGTGATCTTAACAATTACTTGCTATGCATCAAAGAGCTGGAAAATTACTAAGGATGACAGAAGAAGAATAGATGCCTCAGAGTTGTGGTCTGGAGAAGAGTCTGGAACATTTCATGGACAACCAAGAAAACAAATGTCTGCCTTGGAGAGGGTGAAACCAAGTTTCTCCTTGGAGGCTAGGATTTTGAAGCTCCGTCTTACATACTTTAGGCACATGCCAGGAGGGACCAGTCCTTGGAGAAGGACATTATGCTTGGAAGGGTGGAGAGACAGCACAGGAGAGGAAGACCCCAAATAAAATGGATTAATACAGTAACAGGGTCAGTGGGTGTAGGCGTTTCAGAGTCGGAGAGACTGGCTCAGGACAGGGCAGGCTTTAGCTCGACAGCACATAACAAAAATATTTCAGTCAGAATGTAGTTGGTGTTGTTGTTGAGTTGACTTTGACTCACAGAAACATTATGGAAAACTGGATAAAAATATGCTGCCTGATTCTTTGCAATCTTCATATTATTTGTTATTTGAATCTTGAATCTATATTTTTTTCCTAACATCTATCAACCCATCTCTTTGAGAGTTTCTCCTTTTTTCCTTTCTAAGCCCTCTGTTTTTCCAGGTATAAAGCCCATTTCTTGCAATTGATCTTTCTTGATGACGTGTCCAAAGTAGATGAGACAAAGCCTCACCCGCCTCACAACCACGGACAATTCTGGTTATATTACTTCTACAACTTGTGGTTTCTTCTATCAGTCAATAATACCATACAAAATATTCTCCCGTGTCACAGTTCAAATATGTCAATTTTTCTCATCTTCTTTTTCATTGCTCAGCTAATGAGACAATTGAAAAGATTATGGCTTGAGTCAGGCACATTTTAGTCAAAGTGACAAATTTTTAGAGGTTTTTGATTGCAGATTTTGCTAATGCAATACATCATTTGATCTCTTCTGTCTCAATGAACATTGAATGTTGATTTTAGAAGAATTAAGTCATTGACAATTTCAATTTATTCCTACTGATTCTGGTTTTATTTACTGATTTTATTTACTGATCCAATTGTGAGGACTTCATCTCCAAGGCATGATTGTTGTTGCTGTGTACCATCAAGTCAGAACCAACCCAAAACAGACCCTGTAGTAAATTTTCAGAGGCAGTTAATCTAATCACTTAGGAAGAGATTGCCCATCCTTTACCTGAAGGTAAGTAAGTGGGTTTGAACTTCATGGCTTTGAGATTGTAGCACAGAATCTTACACTAGGCCACCAGAGCTCCCTTCAAGCCATTGTAAAGAAGGAAAAGTAAGTGTCATGACAACATATTGTTGCTGTTGTTAGGTGCTGTTATGACTCATAGCAACTCTATGAACAAAAGATCTCAATCCTTTTCTATCCTGTGCCATCCTCACACTTCCTGAAACTCAAGAGCCCACTGTGGCAGTCACAGTGGCAGTCCACCTGGTTAAGGGTCTTCCTCTCCTTTGCCAGCTCTCTACCCTTCCTAGCATCATTTCCCTCTCCAAGGAACAGCCCCTCCTAGCAACCTGCCCAAGGTATGTGAGATGAAGTCTCATCATTCTTGACTCCAAAGAGCACTCTGGCTGCACCCTCCCCTCTCTATGATATACTAGTTTGTTCTCCTGTCCACCATGGAATGTTCAATGCTTTTCAACAGCATAGCTTAAAGGCATCAATTCTTCTAACATCCTTATTCACTGTTCACTTATCAGATACATAGAAAGTGATCAGAAAGACTATGGCCTGAATCAGATGCCCCTTAGTCCTCCAATTGAAATCATTACTCCTCAATAATTTAAGGAATTCCCTAACTGGAGATTTCCCCAATGCGATTCATCTCCTTATTTCCTGACTACTGGTACCAAGGGCATTAGTTGTGGATCTAAGCAAGATGAAGCTGTTGGCAGTTTTAATCTCCTCTCCATCCACCATGATGTTGCCTGTTGGTCCAGTGGTAAGAGTTTTATTTTCTTAACATTGAGATGCAATCCATACTGAAGTTTGCATTCCTTGATCTTCTACAACAAGTGCTACAAGTCCTCCTCACTTTCAGCAAATAAGTTTGTGTCATCAGCATAACACAGGTTGTTGATGAGTCTCCCTCCAATTCTGATGCCATACTCCTCTTCATAGAGTCCAGCTTCTTGTATAATTTGCTCAGCATACAGACTGGGTAGGTGTGGAAAGAGAATACAACCCCGACACACTTCCTTCTCAATTTTAAACTCTGCTGTGCTCCCATGCTCTATTCGTACAACAACCTTTTGATCCAGATATAGGTTCTTCATGAGCATAAATAAGTGCTCTTGGACTCCTATTCTTTTCAATATCAGCCACAACTTGTTATGATCTACACAGTCAAATGCCTTTGCATAGTCAATAAAGCGCAAATAGACGTTCTTCCAGTATTCCATCCTTCCAGCCAGGATTCATATGATATCAGTAATGATATCCCTGGTGCCACAGCTTCTTTTAAATCCTGCTTGAACTTCTGGCAGTTCCCTGTCTATGTATTGTTCTAGCTGTTTTTTAATTATCTTCAGCAGTACTTTGCTTATATGTGATATTAGTGATATTGTTCAATAATTTCCACATTTAGCTGGCTCACCCTTCTTGGGAATAGGAACAAATATGGACCTCTTCTAATCCATTGGCCAGACAGCTGTCCCCCATGTTTCCTGGCATATGCTGGTGAGTGCATCCAAGGCAGCATCTGTTAATTGAAACAAGTCAATTTGGATCCTGTCAATTTCTGGGGCACTTATTTTTTGCCAATGTCTTCAATGCAGCTTCCACTAACTAGTATATTTTTGACCTGTACAAAATATGTCCTTACTGCCATTTACAAACTAAGCATACTACCTCTGTCAGCTGGGAACTTTGTTCACGTTCTTCAATTTTAACCCCAGTACCTATGGTAATACTGAGTAGAATCTCAGTAGACACACAACTTTAATTAGTACATAATTGAAATTAATTAATTAATTAAAGCTATATATCTACTGAGACTTTACTCAGTGTTAACATAGGTCCTGGGCTTATAACTGAAGAACATGAGCAAAGTTCCCAGTTGACAGAGTTTGTCTATCTAGCTTGTAGATGGCTGTAAGGATATAGTTGGGAAGGGTCAACAATATGCTAGTTAGAAAATCCATAGACAAAGTCATTTCAGATGGTGATATACTCTATGAAGACAAAAACGGATGATCTGATCAGAAAGTGAATGTAGGGTGGCCAGCATAGTCAGTCCTATCAATAAATCAGAGCAATTATTATTGTTTGCAGAATAAACTTGACATTATATGTATCCAGAAATTGTAAACCCCCATAAGTTCATATTGATCTCTTCCGTCTTTTAAAATACTTCTGCTAGAGATAATACAATATGATTAAGATTCTGTAAACAAACAAAAACTAAGCTGGAGGTCAAATATCTAAAGTTTTCACCCATGTCATCAGAGTTTATTCTAGAAGTTACTGGAAATGAGTAAAATGAGATATTGTCTGCCATTGCAAGTTCACAAGATTATTTTAGGAATAGATGAATAACTATTTTACATTGAAAATGTTAGAGAACGGTCTAGTGTTTGTAGTAGAATTAACAGAGGCAGCAGTGACGCAGGGATTTGGTGGTAAATTTCTTGTCTTCCTTGTGAGAGACCCAGTTTTGATACTTGGTGTCTGCGCTTTGTGCACAGTCACAGCCTTTCCATCAATGGAAATATGTGTGTGACCATGACAAGCTGCAGGTTTCAGCAAACTGCCAGATCAAGAAGAACTAAGATGAAAGGACTAATGATATGCTTCTAAAAATCAGCCAGTGAAAAACCCTGTGAAGCATAGTGGTCCAATCCCACAGCTGATCATGGAGCTAGGACAAGACCAGGCAGCATGTTGTTCCATGTGTATGAGCTCAACATGAGTTTAGTGTTACAAGTCAGGGAACAAATCAAGGGTATCTAACCACAAATGGAGTTACTACACGGAGTAAAAGCCATCATGTTTTTGTATACTAGGATTTGCTTATGCACTATTCATAAAAAGGCTATATAGAAAGTAAATGGGGAGACAACTCTAAGAAGACTCATCTTACTACCTAGTGCCTGTGCCTTCCCTTTCCCATATCGAAATGTTTCAGTCTCTGTAGTCCTGACCACAGGCAAAGTCTATGAAGCAAAGACTTCTGTCTGTGAATAAATTCCTCCCCTTTCTCTTCACTACCCCATTCTCCAAGGCATTTCAAAAGCCACATGCTTTAAAGTGATCATCCCTCTCAAAGTTTTGAGAAGTGAAGGCTGTGTGTTGGGAGTCTCCTCTTGTTTTTCTCATATCTCCATCACCTTTGCTCACTTCAAAATTGAGAAAATAGACTAACAGATAGCAAATAGACTGCTTTTGTGCACTCTAGCCGAAGGTGTAAAAATAACGCTTTTAAGAGGCCAGTGTCTTTCAACTGTGAAATGGTAATAAGCTAAATTATGTGCTTAATTAATTCCACCAGATAGCATCCCATCTAAATGAAAACACATTGCTCAGGCAAATTCCATCATCCAAGACTAATGTACATATAACAGAAAATGACCTTCTGAACATTCATCCAAAACACAAACACAAGTTTACTATTGAAATCTTGTGATACTTTTGTGTTTGTGTGTTATACACGTTAATCCTGAGTGATCTAATATTTGTTCTCTCTACTGTATTTTAAGCACTGTTGGAAGCAGCTGTACTTTCTTTTACCTCTATATTAAAGAGAATGTGAGTGAATGAATGAATGACAAAGACAGATTCACAACTCACATATCTGGATTTGTAGTCCATTTCTATGGTACCATGATAGCCACTTGCAGGTACATAGATGCTTAAAGCAGAGGAAATCACATTGACAAAGGACATCTCAGCCACAGATGTTATCAAACCTGCTCAATTTTGTACAAATTTGTGGCTAATTTGGAGATTTATTTCTAGAAAGTACCAATTTGTTTATTTTTTATAACAAAATTATTTTGTCACAGCAAATATAAATCTCAGTGAGTTAGTAGAATAATGCTAGTATGGCTTCCCAGTGAAGATAATGACGTGGTATTTTAGTTAATGGTACTTTATAGTTTTGGCAATATAACCCTGAAACCTAGGGCAATGCTGCTTTTTTGCAGAAAGATATAGTTAAGGACACTCGTGAGGAAAGAATTAAAAAGACAGATTCATTCATTTTATGCTTCCATGAAGATCAAACTCAACAATTCAACTCATTGCCATTGAATCAAAACCAATTCATAGTTTCCAGAGGCTGTAACTGGTGCAGGAGGAGACTACCTCTTTCAAAGAACAACTGGTGGATTTGAACCACCTACCTTTGGATTGGCAGGCAACTCCTTACACACTGGGCCATCAGAGCTTCCTTTTGAAAAGACCAAGAGAACCAATGCACAAAATCTAAGAAAATGGCAGAAGTGTCACTTCTTCCTCTTGTACATCTCCTATCCTAGCCCTCTTACCTACTTATTGCATCTATACACCAAAAATTACACAACCTAACATGCTAACAGGGTGTTCTGGTGACCTAGTGATAAGAAGCTGCACTGCAATCCCTAACTCACATGATCCGAGGCCCCCTCCACAGAAAAGGATGGCCAATCTCCTCCTGTGTGATTAACTGCTTCTGAAAACCAGCTAGAGGGTCAACCAAGAGTCAGTTCTGACTCTATGTACATAACAACAATAAGCTAACTATCCTCTCCCAAGTTAATCTGATCTAACTCTTTGGGGGAAGTGAGAAATTATGCAAAAATCAGTATTTTATGGTGGTTTTTTTAAATGAACTGGGGAGAGCTGGAAGGAAAATGCACAATGACTTAATGAAAGTCCAACTTTCTGTAAACTTTTGTTAAAATCACAACTAAAAAGGTGAGGGGAGTGGGTTGCAAGCCACTTATACTCTATCAAAGAAAGGGGCTTTAGCTTTATCTTGGTCTTTAATTTGCATTATCCTCAACTGTCATTTTCTGGATTTGAAAAACTTGCCATACTCACACATATCTACCCACCCAACAATCTCTATCTGCATATATAGATAGGTAAATAGTTACAGTTTTGTTCTCTAACTTGGAAGAAAGTCCAAATTGTAAGGACACCATGAACAACAGAATTATATACTTCTGAGCCATTATGATGATCATTGCTAAGCTAGAACCCTTTGTTAGACTGTCCATTGTTACATAGTTCACTATGTGAATCCATCCCATTGCATATCTTTTTTTTATGTTTAATTGTGAATTGGATAAAAATTCCCAGGAGTCCTGCCAATGTACTACAGTAAACATTTTTTACTTCTCTTCAGCAAAATTTTACTTCCATGTAACATTAATTATATCATTTGATAATTTCCATTCTGTTCGATCTTCTCTCTTGGAAATGAAAACAAAAATGAAAGTTTTTCAGTTGGTTGGTCAACGGGCTCTCTTCCAAATTTCTTAGTTTAAACAGGTGAGTGCCAACCATTGCAATCGTTTGTGGAGATATCTCAATTGACACCCATCAATTCTTGGATTGTCGCTTTTTTGTTAGTGCCTTCGGTAAAACTTGGACTTCTTCCTTCAATACAATGGTCATATACTGCCTCCTAAAATCCTGATCATCAACCAGTTCTTTGTGGTAAAGTTCCACCTATGTTGTGCTTCTTGTATAATTCATTCAATAATTTGCCTGTAAAATTTTTCTCTATTGCAACTCACGTTAATTTTTTCTTTTCTTTAGGTCTTTCAGTGAAAAATGTTCAGTGTGTTCCTCAATTTTTTGTTTTGTAACTCCAGCTCTTTGCATATCTTATCATAATTTAATTATTTTATTGAGCCCCCTTTTACAATCTTTACATCAATTACTTCATCATTCCTTCTTTGTGCCTTAACTACATTAGAGAACTAAATGTGAAAACATGCTACATTTGTAAGTACCAAGTTTCAGAGTCTTTTTAAAATTCATTTTTATCTTTTCTTTCTCTCCTGACTTTTTTATGACCTTCTTATAGCTTTATGTTCATGTCCTTGTTACCATCTCAAATTCATTTGGCCATCTATCATTAGTATGCAATGCATCAAATCTATTCTTGACATAGCCTCAGAATTCTGGTGGTACAGTAATGGATACTCCTCTTTGGCTTTTTTTTTCTTTCTTTTTTTCTTTTATGGTTTTACATAAGAGCAAGTCTGTTCCACAGTCGTATTTTGAGTACTTTCAACCTGAGCGACTCATCTATTGTACTTTATCAGTGTCCCACTATTATCCATAAGGTTTTCATTGGCCAGTATTTTCATAATTAGATCACCAGGTTCTCTTTCCCACTATATGTTTATCTGAAAGAAATACACTGAAAACTGAAACTATACATTGATTAACCATACACCACAGGTGCCCCGACTAGCATTTGAAGTACTAGTGGCATAACTTCCAGAATGACAGCAGTACCCAAACCCCACAGTAAGACAAACTGTTATACAAGTAGTAGAGAGATAGACAGATCGAGTCTACCAGCTGTTCCACAGGGAAAGATGGGTAAAGTTCAACCATGTGATTTACTACTTCTAAAAACTTGCTGGAAGGTCAGCTATGGAGGATCAATAACAGCAAGAAACCAGAGCTTATATATGTATGTATATGTGTGAATATGTAATGTATTTTAACATATTATGAATCAGATCGATTAAATCTGTGGAAAGAATCGCTGGAGAAACTCAATATCAGCTGTGAAAACTAGGCCAGGTGCTGATTGTGGAACAGACCACCAGCCACTCATATACAAGTTCAAGCTGAAGTTGAAGAATATTAGATCGAATCCACAGGCACCAAAATTTTACCTTCAGTCTATCCCCCTCAAATTTCAAAAGCATCTTGGGAACAAGATTGAGGCCTTGAACACCAATGAGCGAAGACCAAATGAGCTGTGGGAGGCTATCAAGAATATTACCCATGAAGAATGCAAAAGGTTATTACAAAGGCAGAGGAGGAAGAAAAGACCAAGATGGATATCAGATGAGAATCTGAATATTACTGCACTAGAGTGCCAAGAAGCAATGGCAAAGGGAAGAAATCAAGAAATTAAGGAGCTGACCAGGAGATTTCAAAGAGCAGCTCTGGAAGACAAAGTAGAGAATTATAATGAAATGTGCAAAGAGCTAGAGTCAGAAAGTCAAAAGGACCAAACTTGCTCAACATTTCTTAAGCTGAAGGAATTGAAGAACAAATTCAAGCTGAAAGTTGCAATAGTTAAGGAATATTCAGGAAGAATATTAAATGATCCAGGAAGCATTAAAAAAAGATGAAAGGAATATACAGAGTCACTGTGCCAAAAAGAATTGGCTGAAACAAAAGAATTTCAAGAAACAACATATGATCAAGAGGCAATGGTGATGAAATAGGAAGTCCAGGCTGCTCTGAAGGACTTGGCAAAAAATAGGAATCAATGGAATACCAATTGACATATTTCAACCAACAGATACTGCCCTGCATGTGCTCATTAGGTTGTGCCAAGAAATCTGGAGAACAACTGGTTGGCAAACAGAATGGAAGAGATCCATACTTATTCCCATTCCAGAAAAGGTGACCCTACAGAGTGAAAATTAACAAACAATATCACTAATATCACACACTAGCAAAATCCTGCCGAAGATTATCCAGAAACGACTGGAACAGTACATTGTCAGAGAACTGCCAGAAATATAAGCTGGGTTAAGAAGAGGTCATAGCACTAGAGACATTATCACCAGTGCCAGATAGATCTTGGCAGAAAGCCAAGAATACAAGAGAGATATCTGTGTTTCATTGACTGTGCAAAGGTGTTTGACTGTGTGGATAGCAACAAACTGTGCCTGATTCTGAAAAGAACAGAAATCCCACCACATTTGATTGTGCTTTAATTTGCTTGGCTTTGTTAAAGCTGTTAACAGTCTCAGTCTCTTCACCATCCATCATGATGCTATCAATTGGCCCAGTGGTGAGAATGTTTGTTTTCTTGATATTGAGCCTCAATCCATATTGAAGGCTGCAGTCCTTGACCTTCTGCAGCAAGCCCTTCAGGTCCTCCTCAGTTCCAGCAATCAGGGTTGTGTTATCTGCATGACTCGGATTGTTGATGAATCTTCCTCCAATCCTGATGCCACACTTCTCCTCCTACATTCCAGCCTTCCAGATAATCTGTTCTGCATATAGGTTGAAAAGGTATGGAGATAGGACAGGTCCCTGTCCAATTTTGAACCATGCAGTGTTTGCTTGCTCTGTTCTGACGTCTGCCTCATGGTCCAAGTATAGGTTTCACATTAGCACAATCAAGTGTTCTGGAATTCCCATTCTTCTCAGAGTCAGTCACAGTTTGTTGTGATTCACATAGTCAAACGCCTTTGCATAATCAATGAAACACAAATAGACATTTCTCTGGTATTCCCTGCTTTTAGCCAAGGTCCATCTAACATTAGCTCGAGAATCCCTAGTACCATGACCCCTTCTAAATCTAACCTGCACTTGTGGCAGATCTCTGATGATGTACTGTTTCAGTCGTTTTTAGATAATCTTCAGCAAAATCTTGCTGGCATATGACATCAGTGATAGTGTTCGATAATGTCCACACTCTGTTGGATCTCCTTTCTTTGGAATAGGAACAAATATAGATCTCTTCCAGTCAGTTGGCCAAGTTGTTGTCCTCCAGATTTCTTGATACAACTTGATGAGCACATCTAGGGCAGCATCCGTTATATCTATCTATCTATCTATCTATCTATACACACACAATTGCAGTACAGCTTCTCAACACTAGGCCTCCATATTGTTGTTGTTGTTGTTGTGTAATGTCAAGTCTGAATCTACCCATAGTTGACCCTCTGGCAGGTAGTTAATCAGACAAGAGGAGATTACCCATCCTTCTCCCATACCTTCGGGATTGCAGCACAGCATATACACATGGATTTCACCAGATGGTATTCATGGGAATTAGACTGATTACATCTGTGGAAAGAACCAGTGGAGGAGCTCAATATCACCTTTAAAAACTAGGCAAGGAGCTGATTGTGGAACAGACCACCAACTACTCATATGCAAGTACAAACTGAAGCTGAGGAAAATGAAACTGAATCCACAGGGACTAAAATATGACTTTGAGTCTGTATCACCTGAATTTCAGAACCATCTCAGGAACAGGTTTGAGGCCTTGAACACTAATGAGTGAAGATCAGGTGAGTTGTGGGAGGATGTCAAATGTATCATCCAGGAAGAGTGCAAACGGTCATTACAAAGACAGAAGAGGAAGAAAAGACCAAAATGGATGTCAGAAGAAACTCTGAATATTGAACTGGAGTGCAGAGAAGCCAAAGCACAAGGAAGAATTCAAGATACTAAAGAGCTAAACAGAAGATTCCAAAGGGCAGCATGGGATGACAAAGTAAAATATTACAATGAAATGTGCAAGGAGCTGAAGTCAGAAAATCAAAAGGGTTGAACTCATTCAATGTTTCTTAAGCTCAAGGAACTAAAGAACAAATTCAAACCTTGAGTTGCTATAATCAATGATGCTTTAGGCAGAATATTAAATAATCCAGGAAGTATTAAAAGAAGATGGAAAGAATACAATGAGTCACTGGATCAAAAGGAATTGTCAGATACAGAAGAATTTCATCAAACAACATATGAGCAAGAGCCTATGGTGATAAAAAAAGTAGTTCAGGCTGCTTTGAAGGAAATGGCAAAAAATAAGGCCCCAGGAATAGATGGTATACCAATTGACATATTTCAGCTAACAGATGCTGGCCTGGACGTGCTCACCAAGTTGTGCCAAGAAATCTGGAGAACAACTACTTGGCCAGCTGACTGAAAGAGATCTATATTTGTTCCCATTCCAAAGAAAGGTGACCCAACAGAGTGTGGAAACTATAGAACAATCTCATTGATTTCACATGCAAGCAAGATTCTACTGAAGATTATCCAAAAACGACTGGAACAGCACATCAGCAGAAAACTGCCACAAGTCCAGGCTGGGTTTAGAAGGGGTCGTGGTACTAGGGATATTGTAGCTGATGTTAGATGGATCTTGGCTGAAAGCAGGGAATACCAGAGGAATGTCTATCTGTGTTTCATTGATTATGCAAAGGCGTTTGACTGTGTGGATCATAACAAACTGTGTCTGACTCTGAAAAGAATGGGAATCCCAGAACACTTGATCGTGCTAATGCGAAACCTATACTTGGACCAGGAGACAGCCATGAGAAGAGAGCAATGAGACACTTCATGGTTCAAAATTGGGAACGGTATACATCAGGGATGTGTCCTATCTCCATACCTTTTAACCTGTATGCAGAATAATCTGGAAGGCTGGGTTCTATGAGGAAAAGTGTGGTGTCAGGATTTGTGGAAGATCTATTAACAATCTGCGTTATGCAGATGACACAATCCTGCTTGCTGAAACTGAGGAGGACGTGAAACGCTTGCTTGGTCAAGGACTGAAGCCTTCAATATGGATTGAGGCTAAATGTCAAGAAAACTAAGATTCTCACCACTGGGCCAATTGGCAGCATCAGGATGGATGGTGAAGATATTGTTAATAACTTTGTCTGCTTGGCTCCACAGTCAACACTCTTGGCAACAGCAGCCAGGAATTTAAAAGACATATTGTGATGTGAAAGTCTGGTGCTAGGGTCCTTTCCAAAGTACCGAAGAACAATGGTGTGTCTCTGGAGACTAAGGTACGTCTGATACAGGTCTTTGCAATCACTTGTTACACATCGGAGTGGTGGACAATGACTAAGGAGGATAGAAGGAGAATTGATGCTTTGAGCTATGGTGCTGGAGAAGAGAATTGGGTGTACCATGGACTGCCAAGAAAACAAACAGATTCAACCTGGAGAGGGTTAAACCGGGCTGCTCCTTGGAGGCAAGGATTCTGGGGCTTCGTCTGACATACTTCGGACATGTTGTAAGGAGGGACTCGTTCTTGGAGAGAGATATGCTTGGTAAGGTGGAGGAATGGCACAAGAGGGGAAGACACTCTTTGAGGTGGATTGATTCAGTGACTGGGGTAATCGGGATGGGTGTGTTAGAGGCAGTGCTATTGGCACAGGAAAAAGCAGGGTTCAGGGCTGTTGAACATAGGGTCGTTATAAGTCGCAAGCAACTCGACGGCACATAACCACAACAACATATTTATATATATACTATGGGTAGATTCAGATTTGAGAGTGCACAACAACAACAACAACAACATGGTGGCCTTGTGTTAAGAAACTGTATTGCAACTGTGTGTTTTTATGTACTGTCCAGTCTTTTGCAACTCCTAGAGACCCTATGTACAATAGCTCTGAACCCAGCTTTATCCTGAGTGTTAACCTCATTGTTCCTGACATACCTACCCCCATTACCCCAGTAACTAAGTCAGTCCATCTCCTCCAGGGTCTCCCTCTCCTTCACTGTCCCTCCACTCCTCCAAGCATGATGTCCCCCTCCAAGGACATATTGTTGTGCGCCATCGAGTAAGAACCAATCCATTGCTGTCCCTCTGAATAGTTTTTTTTAATTTAAATCACATGGAAAGGTAAATTATGGCCACTAGTCCTTGCAGAAGGACATCATGTTTGGAAGGATGGAAGGATAGTGCAGGAAAGGAAGACCCCAGATGAGATGGGGCAATGGGATTGGGTGTGTTGGAGTCAGTGAGACTGGCTCAGGATAGGGCAGTGTTCAGAGCTATTGTGCATAGGGTTACTCGTATGGTTGCTATGAGAAGGAGGCAACTTGATGGCACATAACAACAATAGATAGCATGGGATGAGATTGCCATTTTTCTCTCGCAGAGCAGCTGGTGAATCTGAACCACATTTTCGGGAATTGCTGTGCATCTTCTTACCATTAGGCTACCAGAAGGAGCTCTGTTGGCCTGTTGTTGTTGTGTACCATTGAGTCAGAACCAAACTTTAGCTGACCCTCTAGCAGGGTTTCAGAGGCAGTTAATCTCATAGGAGGAGATTGTTCATCCTTGTCCCGCAGAGCAGCTGGTGGACTAGAAGCTCATACCTTCAGGATTGCAGTGCAGCTTCTTTTCACTAGGGCACCAGTGGCCTAGTGGTACGGGAGTGTGTTGCCAGCACAGTTTGAAAATACATACACGCTCACGCACGCGCAGACACACACACACACACACACACACACACACATCCTGGTAAAGTGCTTGGCTTTTAACTGAACAGTGTTTGAACCCACAAACCCCTCCCTGAGAGGAGAAAGAAAATATGGTCTCTAAACTGTCAACTGTGTATGATTTTGTGTGTGTGTGTGTGTGTGTGTGTGCGCGCGCGCGCACGCGTGTGTGAAAGTGTACAAATATTTTAGTATTAAAAAGCTATTAGAGTTAATGGAGCATTTGACTCAAAGTACAAGTCTTTGCAGAGACATCTTGGGTATAGAACTTGAATTCATAACTTGTTCTCTCTTTCTCTTTGCCCACATCCTCTCCTATCTTAGGAAAGGAGCCTAGCGGGGGAACTAAGAATTTGGATTGCAAAATTGAGGAGAGTGCTGAAATTCCTGCTCTAGAGGAGTCTTCATCATCCCCCACAGACACTCAGCAACACGCCTGGCAGGTTTCCACAGACATTGAGAACACTGAAAGGTAAGTGTGAAGTTACTCTAAATAGACTAGCCTGAGTTGACTGCCAATCAACTTCAGTTAATACTCTCAGGCCCCGCAGAAAATCAAGGATTACTATTTCAGGCTCAAAAATAGAACTCTCCTTGGTCTAGTAGAAGAACAATGATCTGGAAATGGCCTTAGAGACTACCTAACCTACAGATAAGAAAACTTGGGATAAGAAAGTATAACTAGTCCAGAATCTTACAGGACAACAGCAGCAGAAACTACAGTAGGTACAGACTTCCAGGTCTCTGCTTACCTACCCAAATGCAGCTTTTTCTCTATGGAAAGTGAAAATTGTGTTTACTTCATTGCAAAGGGAGAAAATTAGTTCTACTATGGAACACATAAAATATTGAAATATTAGGTAATAGTAAAATGAGATGGATTGGCATGGGACATTCTGAATCAGACAATCATATGATATAATAAGCTGGATATGAAGGAGTGTTGAGGGCGGGGAAAAATGTTCACTTTCATAGTTAAAAAGGCTGTTTCTAGATGCATCTTGAAATACAATATTGTGAGTGACAGGATAACATACATATGTATCCAAAGAAGACCTGTTAATGCCACTATTATTCACCTTTATGCATCAACAATCAGAGCCAAAAAGGAGGAAATACATATTTCTACCAACTGTTACAGTCAGAATTTTTTTCTTTTTTCCTCTTTTCAATTTTTTTCAACTTCTTTCCTCTGACAGGATACAAGACAAACACTTGGCTTGCTTGAGATAAGAATCAAGACATAAGTCCAATTGGCAAAGTGAAAAGCGATTATGCAGTCACAAATTGATCGAACATTCAATCAAGATGCTTTAATAATAATGGGTGGCTGGAATGCAAAAGTTGTGAACCAGGAAGTATAAGTAGTCAGAAAATTTAGACTTAGTGGCAAAAATGAGGCCAAGTATAGAATTTTAGAATTATGTATAATTGGTGATTTATTCATAGCAAATACCTTTTATAAGAAACATAAACACAGGCTATACACATGGATTTAACCTAATGTTATGCACAGGAATTAGATTGATTACATCTATGAAAGGAATCATTGGAGAAATTCAGTACTAAGTTCAAAACTAGGCCAGGTGCTGATGGCAGAACAGACAATCAAATACTCATATGCAAGTCCAAATTAAAGCCGCTATGTGCCACCGAGTCGCCTGTGACTCATAGCGACCCTATGTATAACAGTTCCAAACTCTGCTTTGTCCTGTGCCAATCTTATTGTCTCCGACACACCTACCCATTACTCCAGTCACTGAATCAATCCATCTCATCGAAGGTCTTAACTCTTGCCCTACCCTCCACCCTCCCAAGAATGATGTCCCTCTCCAAGGACTGGTTCTTCCTTACAACATGTCCAAACTATGTCAGACAAAGATTCAAAATCTTTGCCTCCAAGGAACAGTCTGGTCTCACCCTCGCTAGGATGAACCTGTTTGTTCTCCTAGAAGTCCATAGTCTATTCAACGCGTTTCTTCTGCACCATAGCTCAAAGGCATTGATTCTCTTTCTATCATCCCTAGTCACTGTCCAGCCTTCTGATGCCTAGCAAGCAATTGCAAAGACCATGGCCTGGATCAGGTGCACAGTAGTCTCCAGACTGACATCGTTGCTCTTCAGTACTTAAGAGAGGTCTCTGACAGCAGACATTCCCAGTGCAATACGTCTTTTAATCTCCTGGCTGCTGGCACCAACAGTGTTGATTGTGGAGCCAAGCAAACTAAAGTTGTTAACAATCTCAATCCCTTCACTTCTATCATGATACTACCAATTGGCCCAGTGGTGAGAATCTTTGTTTTTTTGAGGTTGAGCTTCAATCCATATTGAAGGCTGCAGTCCTTGACCTTCTGCAGCAAGTGCTTCAGGTCCTCCTCAGTTTCAGCAAGCAGGGTTGTGTTATCTGCAAAACGAAGATTGTTGACGAGTCTACTTCCAATCCTGATGCCACATTTCTTCTTATACAGCCCAGCCTCCAGATAATCTATTGTGTATAAAGATTGAAAATATATGGAGAGAAAATACATCCCTAGTATACATCCTTCCAAATTTTGAGCCATGCAGTACTTCCTTACTCTGTTCTGACAGTTGCATCCTGGTCCAAGTATAGGTTTTGCATAAGCACAATCAAATGTTCTGTGATTCCCATTCTTCTCAGAGTCAGCCAGAGTTTGTTGTGATCCATGCAGTCAAACGCTTGGCATAGTCAATGAAACACAGATAAATATTCCTCTGGTACTCTCTGCTTTCAGCAAAGATTCTTCTAACATTAGCTATAATATCCTAGTATCCTAGTATCCACAGCCTCTTCTAAACCCAGTCTGCATTTCAGGAAGTTCTCTGTTGATGTGCTGTTTCAGTCAATTTTTTATAATTTTCAGCAGGATCTTACTCGAATGTGATATTACTGATATTGTTCAATAATTTCCACTCTATTGGGTCCCCATTCCTTGGAATGGGAACAAACATCAATCTTTTTCAGTCACTTAGCCAGGTAGTTGTCTTCTGGATTTCTTGGCACAATTTGGTGAGCACATTCAGGGCAGCGTCTGTTTGTTGAAATATGTCAATTGGTATGCCATCAATTCCTGGGGCCTTTTTGCCAGTTCTTTCAGAACAGATTGAACTTCTTCCTTCATTTCCACAGGCTGTTGCTCATACATTGTTTTATGAAATTCTTTTATGTCTGCCAATTCCTTTTGGTACAATGACTCCATACTCTTTCCACCTTCCTTAGTACCTCCTGGATCACTTAATAGTCTGCCCAAAGTATCCTTAAGTATTACAACCCAAGGCTTGAATTTGTTCTTCATTTCCTTCAGCTTAAAAAATGCTGAGCAAGTTTGGCCTCTTTGATTTTCTGACTCCAGTTCTTTGCACATTATTATACTTTACTTTGTCTTCCCAGACTGGCCTTTGAAATCTTCTGTTCAGCTCCTATCTTCTTGATTTTTTTCTATTTGGTTTGGCTTCTCAATGTTCTAGTGCAATATTCAGGATCTCTTCTGACATCCATCTTTTCTTTTCTTCCTCTTTGTAATGCCCTTTTTTATATTTCCCAGATTATATTCTTGATATCCGCCCACAACTCATCTAGTCTTCACTCATTAGTGTTCAAGGCCTCATACCAGTTCCTGAGATGGTTATGAAGTTTGAATGGGATATACTGAAGGTCAAATCTTGGTTCCTGTGGATTTGATTTAATTTTCCTTAGCTTAAGCTTGACCTTGCATATAAGTAGTTGGTGATCTGTTCCACAACCAGCACCTGCCCTAGTTTTCACAGTTGATATTGAGCTTCCCCAGTGATTCTTTCCACAGATGTGATCTATCTGATTCCCATGAATACCATCAGGTGAAATCCATGTGTATAGTCCTCATTTATGCTTCTTGTAAAATGTATTTGAAATGAATAAATTGTAATCAACAAAATTCTATCATTCTATATCCAGCTTAATTTCTGTCACCAAGTCCATATTTTCCAACTACTGATCCTTCTTCTCTGTGCCCAAGTTTTGCACTCCAGTCACTCATTGTTATTAATGCATCTTGATTGCAAGTTGGATCAATCTCTGACTCCAAAAGTTGGTAGAAATCTTCTATTTCCTCCTCTCCGGCTTTAGTTATTGGTGCATATATATGAATGATACTAGTATTCACTGGACCTCCTTATATATGTATGGATATTAAAGCTAAATGAGGCTAAATCATAAACACAGTAATCAAAATTTGATCTTGAGTCTATCCCTCCTGAACTTAAAAACCAACTCAGGAAAAGGTTTGAAGCCTTGAACAATAATGAACAAGAGGAGCTATAGGAAAATGCCAAGAATATCATCCATAAAGAAGGCAAAAGATCATTACAAAGAAGAAAGAACAAGAAAAGGCCAAAATGGATGTCAGAAGAGATTCTGCATATTGCACTAAAGCGCTTGGAAGCCAAAGCAAAGTGAAGAAATCAAAAAGTTAAGGAACTGAATAGGAGATTTCAAAGGGTAGTTTGGGAAGACAAGGTGAAGTATTATAATGAAATGTGCAAAGAGATGGAGTTGGAAAATCAAAAGGGCCAAACTCGCTTGTCATTTCTTAAGCTGAAGGAACTAAAGAACAAATTCAAGTCACAAGTTGCAGTGCTTAAGGATGCTATGGACAGAATAGTGAATGATTCAGGAAGCATTAAAAGAAGATGGAAGGAGTATACAGAGTCAACATACCAAAAAGAATTGGCTGACATAAGAGAATTTCAAGAAACAACATACGATCAAGAGGCAATGGTGATGATGGAGGAAGTTTAAGCTGCTCTGAAGGACTTGGCAAAAAATAAAGCCCCAGGAATTGATGGAATACCAATTGACATATTTCAACAAACAGATGCTGCCCTGGATGTGCTCACCAGGTTGTGCCAAGATGTCTAGAGGACAACTACTTGGCCAACTGACTGCAAGAGATACATATTTATTACCATTCATAAAAAAAGATGACCCAACAGAGTGTGGAAATTATTGAACAACATCACTAATATTACACACTAGCAAAATCCTGATGAAGATTACTCAGAAATTACTGGAACAGTACATTGAAAGGGACCTACCAGAAATGCAAGCTGGGTTTCGAAGAGGTCATGGCACTAGAGACATTGTTGCCAATGTGAGATGGAGCAGGGTAACACTGCATGTTTCAAAATTTGGAAGGGTGTACACCAGGAATGTGTCCTGTCTCCATATCTTTTCAACCTGTATGCAGAGCAGATTATCTGAGAGGCTGGGCTCTATGAGGAGAATTGTGGCGTCAGGATTGGGGGAAGATCTATTAACAATCTGCTTTATGCAGATGATACAACCCTGCTTGCTGAAACTGAGGAGAACCCCATGCACTTGCTACAGAGGGTGAAGGACTGCAGCCTTCAGTATGGACTGAGGCTCAATGTCAAGAAGACAAAGATTCTCACCGCTGGAACAATTGGCAGCGTCAGGATGGATGGCGAAGAGATTGAGATTGTTCACAGCATCAGTTTGCTCAGCTCCACATTCAACACTATTGGCACCAGCAGCCAGGAAATCAAAAAGACGTATTGCAATGGGAAAGTCTGCTATTAGGGACCTCTCCAAAGTACTAAAGAGCAACGGTGTCTCTCTGGAGACTAAGGTGCGCCTGATACAGGCCATGCTCTTTGCAATCACTTGCTATGCATCAGAGAGTTGGACAATGACTAGGGAGGATAGAAGGAGAATTGATGCCTTTGAGCTGTGGTGCTGGAGAAGAGCATTGAATGTATCATAGACTGCCAAGGAAACAAACAGATTCATCCTAGAGAGGGTTAAACCAAGCTACTCCTTGGAGGCAAGGATTCTGGGGCTTCGTCTGACATACTTTGGGCATGTTGCAAGGAGGGACAGGTCCTTGGAGAGGGACATCATGCTTGAGAGGGTGGAGGGATGGCGCAAGAAGGGAAGACCCTCTATGAGATGGATTGATTCAGTGACTGGGGCAATCGGGGTGGGGGTGTCAGAGGCAGTGCGATTGGCACAGGATAGAACAGGGTTTAGGGCTGTTGTACATAGGGTCACTATGAGTGGCAAATGACTCGATGGCACATAACAACAACAACAACAGATGGATCTTGACAGAAAGCAAAGAGTACCAGAGTAATGTCTGTGTTTTATTGACTATACAAAGGCATTTGAGTGGATCACAACAAATTGTGACTAACCTTGATGAAAATGGGAATCCCAGAACACGTGATTGCACTATGTAAACGTATATGTGGACCAGGAAGCAATCCTCAGAACAGAGCAGGGAAACACTGTTTGGTTCAAAATCAGGAAAGGAGTCTGTCAGGGATGCATCCTATCTCCATATCTTTTCAGTCTGTATGCAGAAAAGATCATTTGGGAAGCAGGGCTTTATAAGGAGGAATGTGGCATCTGGATTAGAGGAAGACTCATCAACAATCTATGTTATACATATGACACAACCTTGCTTGCTGTAACTGAACAGGACCTGAAGCACTAGCTGCAGAAGGCTAAGGACTGTAGTCTTTAGTCTTAAAAATGGATTGAAGCTCAACATCAAGAAAACAAAGATTCTCATCATTGGGCCAATTGGCAGTACCATGATCAATGGAGAAGAGATTGAGGTTGTTAACACTTACAGCTTGCTCGTCTCCACAAACACTCTGAGCACCAGTAGTCACGAAATCAAAAGACAAATTACATTGGAAAAACCTATTGTCAGGGACCTCTCCAGAGTACTGAAAAGCAGCAATGTCAGTTTTGAGACTAAGGTGCATATAATTCAGGCCATCATCTTCACAATTATTTGATATGCATCAAATAGCTGGACAATGAATGACTAAGGATGATAAAAGAAGAATGAGATGCCTTTGAATTGTGGTGCTGGAGAATAGTCTTGAGCATATAATGTACCACCAAAAAAAAAAAAAAAGTAAATCTGCTTGGAGAGAGTGAGACCTAGTTGTTGGAAGCTAGGATTTTGAAGCTCTATCTCACATACTTTGGACACGTGGCCAAAACTGGTCCTTGGAGTAGGACATCATGCTTGGAAGAGTGTAGAGACCGCCTAGGAGAGGAAGACCCAGGAGGAGTTGGATGAATACAGTGACTGGGGTAATGGGGCTTGGTGTGTCAGAATTGGTGAAACTGGCTCAGGATAGGATGGGTTCAGAGCTTCTGTACATAGTGGTGCTATGGCTCACAGGCGACTCAATGGCACATAACAACAACAACATATCAGCTGTTATATAGCTCACGCACTGGGCTGATGTCCAAAATTTCCATTTGAATAAGGAACAAGAGTCCCAAAACTTATGTAAAGATGCTTCCACTTGATTTCCAGTGTATGGAATGGTCTGTAAAGCTGCCATTCAGTGTCCTAACACCCCGTCCTATTCATAAGCAGCTTTTTTGAAGAGTTTCTACTTACATTCTCCTAAAGTGTACCTGGTAGTCCCTTAGTGGTCAAAGAGAGTTAATGCATTTCTCTTAACAACTTTTTCTTGTTGTTAGTGAGAAAGATTTTATTTCCAGGGAGAAGAGACTCCGTTTTTCTTGTCCATTTGGGAAAAGAGAGTAATAATAATATACAGTAATAAGTTCTCTATCTCTTTTAGATGCTAAAGATGCCATTTCCTTGTTTATTGGCCTTCACATTGATATCTGTGTTCTTTTGAGTTGAAGTCCCTAGAGCTACACAAAGCAGCTGAATGAATACTAGGCAATTCCATGGAGTGTTCTGTGTATGTGAGGTTGAGTCATTGACAAGATAATGAACATTTTATTTTCTTATTTTTAGAAAAGCAGCACACAATGGCACTTATAGCCATTGTGCTTCTACTTTCAGATTGTAATATAATTCTAAAGCTAATTACTGAATTTCTGTGTTTATAGAAAATTGGAGCATATGATAATTATGTGCTATTAATAAAACTTGGATTTTGTATAAACTTGGAAGCCCAACCATTCAAACAGTAAGGCTGTTTGGTAGAACTATAGACAAATGATGAGGGAGCAATTTGTTTTAACTTCTATAATAGAACATTCTTTACCCTATTCCCATGTAAAAAAAATCTTGCCAGAATAACATGGTCAGGGCATCATCAATGAACAAAGCCATTTTCTTTTCCAGAAAACTTGTACAGAAGTTAATTCCACACCAGAAACTTTTAAGATAGAAAGCTATGGGTAGTAATAAGAATCAACTAGCACAGCTCTTTTGGCAAATCTGCTGTCAAAGACCTCTTTAAAATGCTAAAGAGCAAGGATGTAAATTTAAAGACTAAGGGGAACCCAAGTAATGATATTTTCAATTGCTTCTTATACATCTGGATGTTGCACAATAAAGGAAGAGACCAACAAAGACTCCATACCTTTGACATTGGTGTTAAAATATTGGATATCTCATGGCAGTGCCTGCCAAAAGAACAAATTCTAGAAGGTAGTGCCATCATGCTGCTATTCCTCAGAGGCAAGGATGGTGAATTTTTGTTTCACATATTTGGAGCATCCTCTCAGGAGGGGCCAATGCTTAGAAAAGACCTCATGGTAGGAAAAATAGTTGTAGTTGTTGTTGTTGTTTGTTTTGTGCCATCAAGTCACCTGTGACACATAGAGAACCTATGTACAACAGCCCTAAACCCTGTTCTATCCTGTGCCAATCTCACTGTCTCCAAAACACGTAACCCCATTACCTCAGTCACTGAATCAATCCACCTCATAGAGGGTCTTCTTCTCCTGCGCTGTCCCTCCACCCTCCCAAGCATGACATCCCTCTCCAAGGACTGGTCCCTCCTTGCAACATATGCAGAGTATTTCAGAAGAAGCTTCAGAATCTTTGCTTCCAAGGAGCAGCCTGGTTTAACCTTCTGCAGGACAAACATGTTCTTTTTCTTAGCAGTCCACGGTATATTCAATACTCTTCTCCAGCACCACAGCTCAAAGGCATCAATTATCCTTCTGTCATGCCTAGTCATTGTCTAGCTTTCTGACTCATAGCAAGTGATTCCACAAACCATGGCCTGTGTCAGGCATACCTTAGTCTTCAGAATCACATTATTGCTCCTCAGTACTTTGGAGAGGTCCCTAACACAGACTTTCACAGCACAATACATCTTTAAATTTCATGGCTGCTGGTGCCAAGAATTTTGATTGTGAAGCCAAGCAAACTAAAGTTGTTAACAATCTCAATCTCTTCATCATATATCCTGATGCTCCCAATTGGCCCAGTGGTGAGAATCTTTGGTTTCTTTATATTGAGCTTCAATCCATATTGAAGGCTGCAATTCTTGACTTTCTACTACAAGAGCTTCAGGTCCTCCTCAGTTTCAGCAAGCAGGGTTGTGTCATTTGCATAGCACAGATTGTTGATGATTCTTCCTCCAGTCCTGATGTCATATTTCTTCTAATACAGCCCAGCCTCCCGGATAATCTGTTCTGCATATAGATTGAAAAGTTATGGGGCTAGAACACATCCCTGGCATATAACCTTCCCAATTTTGCTCTCTTCTGATGACTGCTTCCTGGTCCAAGTATATGTTTTGCATTAGCATGATAAGGTGTTCTAGGATTCCCATTCTTCTCAGAGTCAGCCACAGTTTGCTGTTATCCACACAGTCAAATGCCTTTGCATAATCAATGAAACACAGATAGACATTGCTCTGGTACTCACTGCTTTCAGCCAGGATCCATCTAACATAAGCTACAATATCTCTAGTATCATGACCCCTTCTAAAGACAGCCTGCACTTCTGGCAGTTCTCTATTGAGGTACTGTTCCAGTCATTTTTGGATAATCTTCAATAGCGAAGGAAAAATAGAGGCTCAGCAAAATAAAACTCTCACCAAGATGGATTGACACAATGGCTGCAACAATGATCTAGAGAGCAGTGGAGATTGTGAGGATGGAACAGGAGAGAGCGAATTTCTGGTCTGTTGTCCATAGGGTCACGATGAGTTGTAGTTGTCTCAACAGCACCTAATTAACAGTAGTACAGTCTATGATTTTTTACATTTTATAATTCAGTATGAATGTCTAGATGTAATCTATCCAAGGAGATGGGAAGGACAGAGAAGCAGACATAGCAGACCTGATCTTGGAACTTGCCTTCCTCAGTACTCTGTAATTGTTGATCATAAGACATCAGTGGGTTTCAAACTAGACTTTGTATAAAATCCCCATAAGTCAAATGAGTAAGAATCTGTTGGAGTAGAGCCAGGGCATAAAGTGATTTCCTGTGATAAGTGCTAAGAATTTGTGGTTTGTGAGGAGGCCTTGAATCAATTTAATGCATCGTATCCTGAGTTTTTCCTACAATGTGCCAGCTCACCTCTCTCCTATGCCATCCAGCCTTGCAAATTTTATGTAAAACAAATGTGCTGCTTGTACTCTTGGAGGTGGAGTCCTGCACTACTTTCTTCCTTGCCTACCCTCTCTCTCTGTGTCCCTAAGAAATACTTTTGGGGCTTATTAGCAGGCAGTATCCATAGACACATCCTCACATCTAGAAATAGTAAGATGAGAATGGGGAACTATTTTAGGGCAGGGAGATTCTAAATGTTTTTAAAGTCACATTTCTACAGGTTGCATCTTACCTGTGAATTTGTTGTCCTGTGTTGGCTTCCATATTGATGTAATGCTGCAATCTATATCACTATTTTAAAGACCAGCAGGGTCACTCATCCATGGTGGACAGGCTTCAGTGGACCTTCCAAACAAAGAGAGACCAGCTAGGAAACAATACTGGTCATCTGTTTCTGAAATAATGACCCTTAAAAATCCCTATGAATAGCAGCAGAGTATAGCTCCATAATAATGCCAAAAGATGAGGTCCTGATGGAGAAGGCATTCAAATCACAACTGGAGATAAGTTAATTCATTGAAGTAGAGTGAGTCTACATTAGTGACTTGCATGGTGTAAAGCTCTCAGAAAAAGAAAGATCTTACTTTTTTGACGTGGCATACCCCAAAAGCAATATATAAAATGGGTTTGATAAGACATTGTAATTAGTTACATTAATCAATTGCAATTAATGTTAGAAAACAAAACATGTAAGAATAGTTGAATGGAAACCAATAAGGTTTGTAAGTTTTCACTTAAATTTTAAAAAAATGGGGAAATAATGAGAAACAACTAAATATGTCCATTAATAATTAGAATATGGAATATACAAAGTATGAATCTTGGAAAATTGGAAATTGCCATTAGTAAGCTGAAGTGAAATGAAATGGTATTGACCATTTTTAAAAGAACAATTCTATTGTCTAATGGTGGTATATTCATTATGAAATCTTCACGATCTATCCTGAACTATGATTGTTACTTGTAGTAATATAAGAAAGACCTGCTACAACAACTGTTACTCAACTTTACACACCAAACTTTAAAGCCAAAGATGAAAAAATGGAGTATTTCTACCAACTTCTGAAATCTGAGATTTATTGAATATGTAATAGAGATGTATTAATAATAGCTGGTGTTTGGAAAGCAAAAGTTCGAAACAAGGAAGAAAGGTCAGTAGTTGAAAAATAAAGCCTTGGCATTAGAAATGAGGCCTAATACTGCAGCATAGAATTTTGTACCGTCAGTGACTTATACTTTACAAGTATCTTTAAAAACAAAACAAACCACATATATAGTGACTCATCAACAACCTACATATGCAGATGACACAGTCTTGGTTGCTGAAACTGAGGTTGACCTGAATTGGTTTCTACAGAAAGTTAAGGAATGGAGTCTTCAGTATGGATTGAAGCTCAACATCAAGAAAACCAATTTGATGGGGCAGGATGAGGGAAATTGAAAGAATTTGTTCTTAAAAGCAAATCATTCAAATTTTGTTAAAAAACTAGTACAGAATTTTAAAATAAAGAAACATCAAGCGTAATGAAGATAATAATTTAAAAAAAAAAAAGAAGACAAAGATTCTCACCTTTGGGCCAATTTGCAACAACACAATATAGATGAAAAGAGATTGAGGTTGTTCGCAATCTCAACTTGCTCAGTTCCACAATCAACATTCTTATCACCAGCCATCAGGAAATCAAAAGACAAATTGAACTGGGAAAATCTGCAGTCAGGGACCTCTCCAGAGTACTAAAGAGCAACTATACTATTAGTCTAGAGACAAAAGAGCAGCTGATTCAGGCCATGGTCTTACTTGTTATGCATCAGAGAGCTGTACAATGACTAAGGGTAATGGAAGAACAATTGATCCCTTTTTGTTGTGGTTCTGGAGGAGAGTATTGAACATACTATGGACTTCTAAGAAAACAAACAGGTTTGTCCTAGAGAGGGTGAAACCAAGTTTCTCCTTGGAGGCAAGGATTTTGAAGCTCCATCTCACATACTTTGGGCATGTTGACATGAGGGGCCAGTCCTTGGAGAAAAACATCATGCTTAGAAAGGTGGAGGGATAGCACAAGAGAATAAAATTCCAGATGAGATGGATTGACACAGTAATTGGGGTAATGGGGATAGATGTGTCAGAGATATTGAGACTGGTTTAACATAGGGCAGGGTTCTGAGCTATGAGTTGCAAGCAACTTGATGGCACATAACAACAATATATGGTGACTATACACTTGGCAACAGACATCCAGGGCAACATCTGTTATCTGAAATACTTCAATTGGTATACCATCTATTCCTGGGGCCTTATTTTTTGCTATTTCCTTCAAAGCAGCTT
>NW_006400004.1:1550816-1578735 GCF_000299155.1 Elephantulus edwardii
GGGGTAATCGGGATGGGTGTGTCAGAGGCGGTGCGGTTGGCACAGGATAGAGCAGGGTTTAGGGCTGTTGTGCATAGGGTCGCTATGAGTCAGAAACGACTCGATGGCACATAACAACAACATACACTTGGCTGTCACCTCATAGAATATACGGAATCAGTTAACCACATTTGTGCAAAGAGACTGTGGAGTAGTAAGTAGCTCAATATCATCAATCACTCAGAACAAACTCAGGGGCTGACTGTGGAATAGGCCATCATATGCAAATTCAAATTGAGGCTGAATAAAATTAGAACAAATCTATGATATTAAAAACGACAATCCAGTATATTCTACCAACATTTATAAATATCTTTAAAGTATATTTAATGTGCTGGACACTAATGACTGAACACCAGACGGTTGTGGGATGACAACATGTACATCAAATAGAAAGACAGCAAAAAAGTATTTAATAAGATGGAGGAGACCAAAATGAATGTCAGAAAAGACTCAGAAACTTGCTCACGAACAGAACGAACTAAAGGTGAAATAAACACATACTAGATTTTAAAAGCTGAACCGATTTAAAAGGATAGTTTGAGAAAACAAAGTATAACAAAATGGGCAAAGACCTGGAGTTCAAAACCAAAGGGAAATATATGCTCAACATTTTCAAGCTGAAATAAAAGAAGAAAAACTCAAGCCTTAAGTTGCAATACTGAGTCAGTGGACAAAATATTAGATCACATAGGAAGCATCAAAAGAAGATGAAGAAAAAAAAACCTACACTGAGCCAATGTCCCAAAAAGAACTTGTCTACATGGAACCATTTCAAGAAGCAATGGTACTAAAGGAAAAAGTCCAAGCAATGCTAAAGGCATTAATAAAAATAAGGCTCTGGAAATTTATGTAAAACAAATTGATGTGTTTCAACAAACAGATTAAACCTGGGACATACTCACCTACTTATATTTGCCAATAAATTTCTAAGGCCTCTGCTTAGCCAACCAGCTGGAAGAGATCCTATTTGTCCTCATTTAAAACAAACAAACAAACAAACAAAAAACCAACTGTGATTGAACAGAATGTAAAAATGATAGAAAAACATTAATATCACAAGCAAGTAAAGTCTTGTTGAAGGTAATATTAAAATGAGTGGAGCAGTATATTGACAAGGAACTAATGGGAATGCAAGCTGGATTCAGAAGAGGTCATGGAATAAGGATCGTTACTGCTAATGCCAGATGGATCTTTGCTGAAAGCAGAGAATGTCAGAAAGATGTTTTCTTGTGTTTTTCTGACTATCCAAAGGCATTATTAAATGGTAAATTATCATAATTTATGGTTAACAATATGAAAAATAAGAATTCTAAACATCACATGTGCTCTTGTGGATCCCATAAATACCCAAGAAGTAGTTATTCAAACAGACAAAGTAAATATCATGGATTATAATCCATAAAGTTTTGTGTCAGGCTTGCATTTTCACCATACTTACTCAACTAGAGTGCTCTTTGGAGACAAGAATGATGAAGCTTTGCCTCTCATACTTTGGGCATGTTGCTAGGAGGTGCTATTCCTTGGAAAAGGACATGATGCTGGGAAGGATGGAGGGTCAGTGAAGGGGAAGACACTCAACCGGGTGGATTGACACGCCGACCGCTGCAATGGGCTCTAGTGTGTCAGCAAGTGTGAGGATGGCACAGGATAGAGCAGGGTTCATATCTTTTGTTCATAGGTTCACTATGAGTCATACTTGACTCGACGGCACCTGGCAACAACAACACCTATCAACCTTTATACTGATATAATCATCTGAGAAGTTGAACTATATGAAAAAGAACATGGCATCAGAATTTAAGGAAGACTCCCCAGCAGCCTGAGCTATTCAAATGACATATACTTCCTTGCTGAAAGTGAAGAGAGTATGAGGCACTTACTGGAGATCAAAGACTATTTAGTATAGATTACACTTCGATGTTAAGAAAGCAAAAGTCTTCACAAGATAAATAGAAAACATTATGAAAAATATTGAAGTTGGCCAGAATTTTGGTTTTCTTGGATCCACAGATAACACCTATTGAAGACAATCAAGAGTCAAAAGGTCTATTGGACAAATCTGCTGTCAAAGACCTCAGTAATGTGTTCAAGAGCAAGAATATAGCTTTAAAGACTAAAGTGCATCTCATCCAATATCATATTCCCAAATGCTTCATATACATGTGTAAATTGGACAATGAATAAGGAGAAACCAAGAACTGATACCTTTGAACCATGGTGTCAGAGAAGAGGGAATAGCTAATGGGCTGTCAAAAGAACAAACAAATCTCTTTTGAAAGAAGTGCAGCCAGGCTGCTCCTTAGAGGCAAGGATGGTGAAACTATCTCACATACTTTGGACATATTGTCAGAAAGAGCAAGTTCCTGGGAAAGGAACCAGCTTAGAAAACTGGATGATCACTGAAGGAAAGGAAAACCTTCGATGAGATAAATTGATACAGTGGCTGCATCAATGGGCTCAAGAAGTGTGTTTCAAAAAAAAACAGTGGTCTGTAAAACAGGAAGAACCCAGACTGAATTATTTCATATCTCACATTAAACTGTAGCTCTCTTTCTTGAAGTGGCAGAGAAAAGATAATGTACAGAATTCCTTTAACATTAGAATTACCTCCCCCCAAAATAAAACCTGTCAGCCTGTCTCTTCTATGGTTAACTAAATGGTATATTTTACCTTACAATGAGTTGTACCATTGCTATCTTAAATAAATAGATCACTCTTTTCCGGGGTTTAAAAAGCACTGACTTTACAGTGCTTGTATTAGGAAATCAAATGTCCAAAGATTTGAAAAGTGCTAATTTCTTCTGCTCTACCCTAGAAGTCCTGTCTTAGGTGGGACATCCCCCAAAAGCGACTTGCTCTACAGTTCTGCAATTTTATAATTAGGTGGACTCTGAGATGAAGGCAGCTGTTGGAATTATTCATGATACTGTATCAAGTAGGTTAAGGATTTATGAAGCTTGAAAGCTTGCTAGTGACCAGAGGAAGACAGTGCTGTCCTCAATAGTTCTCTCTCTCTCTCTCTCTCTCTCTCTCTCTCTCTCTCTCTCTCTCTCCCTCCCTCCCTCCCCCTCCGTCTTTCCTTCTCTCCATCTCTCTGCATTTCTCCATTTTATCCACTGCAACGAGCTCTTCTCTGCAGATTTTAGTTTCTTGTACTCCTGCTCCTGACACTTTTTTGAGGATTCATCTTGGTCAAAGGTGGGGCAGGGTGACTTTTTTTTTCACCTTTTCTAGAATGTCCTGTGTTTAGCCTTTTAATAAGTGTTAGCCCTCACTGTGAATTTTTAACTCCTGTTTGACCCTGGAGTTTAGTTACAGTCAGGGAAGATGTTAATACCAAGTGAACAACAGCATCAAGCAAACGTGCTTAGGCACAACAAAGCTCTACTGGGTGACATGACCCTGAAGCCACAGCATATAATACTGCTATAAAGCACTGCTGGCACTTCCCTCCAGGCTTAGCTTTTCTCAGGGTAGCTGTTACTGCATCAGTCCATTCACTGAGGGTTTTCCTTTCCTTCACTGTCTTGGTAGCCTAGTTTTGTGTCCTTTGTCTTTCCTCCTAAATCTGAAGTATTATCCTCATTACCCAGGGTTTCTCCATCTCAGCAATGTGAGGTTTGAAGCTTAGATGATAATTCCTTCAGGAAAATGCCCTTAGAGGTTTCTATTCCTTCTGAGAAAACCTACATCAGATTTTATTTCCTTGTAAAATAAAAATAAAGTCAGTATGTGCCCATTGCAAAGTAGAACTAGTACAGTTAGGCATGGAGCATGTCCTGGTCTCCTAGAGTAGGCTACTAGAATATTTTTTTTTATTTACACCTGACTATTCTTTCTTTTTATCAATTTTACAGAGACATGCGAGAAATGAAAAACCTTTTAAGCAAACTCAGGGAAACTATGCCTTTACCATTGAAAAATCAAGGTGAGTCCTGTCATTTCTCTTTGAGGCAGAAGATACGTTCAACCTGAGAACCTTGGAATTTTATTTCTTGAGAAAGTAAACTTTTTATACATAAATTAAAGGCATGCAGTAAAGATAGTCCTTGGGTTATAAACAAGATTCTTTTCTGCTTTTAAAAATGTGTAGGTAATCCACCAGATGTTCCACTGGAGAAGGAGGGGCACTCTCCTCTTGTACCAGTCGGATCCAATTAGACAGTGTACACACACACACACACTAATAAACTAAAAAAATGTGTAGGTAAATCAGAACAGGTACATACTGCCAAAAGAACAAACAAATATGTCTTGGAGGAAACACTGTCAAAGTGCTTCTTAGAGGCAAGGAAGATGAGACATACTGTGGGCATGTTATTAGGAGGAACAATCCTTGGGGGAAAAAGACATTATACTTGAAAAAGTAAAGGGTCATCAAAAGGTAGAAGGACCCTCAACTAGATAGATTGACACAGTGATTACAATGATGGGCTTAAGTACAGAAGAGATTGGGAATGCTGCACAAAATAGGGCAACGTTTAGATCTGTTGTACTTAGAGTCACTATGAGCCAGAGCTGACTCAACCATAAGGTCACTGTGGAAGAGCACTGGTGGTACAGTATGTAACATGTGGAGCTGCCGTAACAGAAATGTTGGTAGTTCACATCTACCAGCTACTCCAGGCAGAAAGAATTACAGTCTCCCAAACCCAACAGAGGGTCACTATGAATTGAATTGAGTTTGAGTCCTGGGCTTTTAATGTAGTAAAAACCTCAAAATGTTTTCAGCAATTGAAAGTGACTGTGATGACAAATATGCTGTGTTTAGGCATTGGTCCAATCACCTCAGAGTGAGGCAAAGTTATATAATATTAAACGCAAGTCAGAGCTGTCTGAGGAGCTCCTTTGGCACTGTGGCTAAGAGCTTGAGTGCTAAACAAAAGGTTAGAAGTTCAAATCCAACAGTCACTCCATTAGAAAAAGGAGTGGCAGTTTGTTCCCTTTAAGATTTTCAGCCTTGGAAACCCTGTAGGCAGTTCTACTCCATGAACCAGGGACACTATATGCCAGGATTGACTAAGTGGCAAACAATTCGGTTTGATTTGCTTTCAATTGTAAGTTAAATGCATATTCATTTCTCTTCAAAATATAGAGAATAGAGTCTCTCAGGTGAATGCAATTTTATTCCACAATTTACAGAAAGCTGATGTTATAAGAGGGTGTACTAAGAAGTTAAATAACTTAATCAAGGTCACACAGATTGTAAGTAGAAAAGTTAGAATGTGAACCCAGGTAGTCTGTTACCAGAGCTCTTGGAACACTCTAACCCAGAAATGGAAGAGGGGTATGTACTAGAATATAAGTTCCAAGAAGGAAGAACTCCTATATGGCTTAGTTGTTTCTTGCATCTTAACTACCTAGAACAGAGGTTTGGACACAAGCAGAAATAGTTGTCAGATCTTTGTCCAGTGTTGCAGACCTGAGTACAAATGCCTAATAAGCCCTTTCATTGAGCATGCATGGTCCAAGCAGCTATTGATAAAAAATCCACTCCAGCACTGGAAGGCTGAAAAAACACATTTTTAAAGGTAATCAGGGGACTTTTAAGGCTCTTTGGTAGAATAACGGTTGAACACTCAGCTGCTAAACAAAAGGGCAGCAGGTCAAACCCACCAGCACCTTGTGGGTAGAAAAAGCCTAGCAACCTGTTCCCATTAAGCAGAACAACCTAGGAAACAATGAGACAGTTCGACTTTGTCACATTGGATTGCTCTGAGCAGGAACTGACACTGGCACATATTAAAAGAAGTTCTTGTTTTCTCTACGCAGAACTTAGATGGGAAAGGAGGACAGGGTCCATTTGCCTCTAAGCTAGGTGCAGGCGGAATTGCCAGCAGAGCTGGGTCACCTTCCTGGCTCAGGGAGCAGCATGGCAGAAGGTGGAGAGATGGAGGTGAGAATACCAGGCAGAGAAGCTGAAGATTAGTGCAGCCCGCACTGCATGGGGTGCTGGTGAGGGTGTCAGAGCATGGACCGCATCAGGTGACTCAGAGCACCCCTTGAAGACTCTGTTCACTGAGGCTAAGTGGTCTAAGCTACAAGTGTACAGTGGACTCTGTAGTGTTTTAAGAAAGTAATAATATATTGAATAAATGAGAGGTTACAAGAATGATAGCATGGAAAACTGCTGCTGGAAATGTAGTGCACAGGTTAGGGCAAGGACTGGTGGCTGGAAACAGGAGCTGTTGATTATGATCAGGAGCTTTAGCTAGCGTCGAGTTCAAATGCTGGCTCTGCCAGGCTCAGGCTTTGCACCCTGGAATAAGTTGTTTAACTTCAGAAAGTATTCGTTTCCTCAAGGGGTTAACAGTATCACCCACTTCAAAAGACTCTTGCATATGCTCAAAATAAATCAAAGCCAAGCACAATATTTCAGAGAATAAATGTTAACCACATTATTTTTATTACCATGTTATAATTACACAAATAATCATAATTATTATTATTATTGTCATTATTTACCAGCTGACTCATGTAATCTAGCTCAAGAAATCCTGAGCCACCATCAGAAGAATCTCTGCCATCACTCTGGCACTTACGATGTGTAATGCCCAGGGGACACTGAGCCTGCAGTTCAGAGCGCTAGCCCTGGGACTTTGGACTTGGGGATCATGTCCACAACTGTCCTCATCTACATAACTGGTTAGCATGTCTCCCATCATCAATAATACGTGGACTTCTCACTTTAATTCATATTCAAGTTGTCCATGAGAATGAGATCTCAGGGTCCTCCAAACTCAATTTCTTGGGGACATATGGCACACATTTTGTATCAGCCCATCCTCAACTTTCCCTTTCTGTTTGTTGTTATGTGCAGTCAAGCCAACTATGACTCAGAATGACCCTATGAATAGTAGCTCTGAACCCAGCCCTATCCTGAGCCAATCTTACTGTCTCCGACACACTTGTCCCTATTACCCCAGTCATTGTGTCAATCTATCTCATCCGGGGTCTTCCTTTCCTGCGTTGATCCTCCACCTTTCCAAGCGTGATGTCCTTTTTCAAGGGCGGGTCCCTCCTGGCAACATGCCCAAAGTATGTGAGATGGAGTTTCAAAATTCTTGCCTCCAAGGAGCAATCTTGTTTCACCCTCTTCCGGACAGACCTGTTCATTCTCTTGGCAGTCCATTGTATACTCTTCTCTAGCATGATAACTCAAAGACATCTTTTCTTCCTATTATCCTTAGTCATTGATCAGCTCTTATACATAGTAAGTAATTGCAAAGACCATGACCTGGATTATGCACACTTTCTTGTTGTTGTTATGTGCCGTTGAGATGAGACAACCCATAGAGACCCTATGAACAACAGATCCGAACCCTTTACTATCCTGTACCATCTTCACACTTTCTGCTCATTGCAGCAGTCATTGTGTCAGCCCAATTGATCCTTTACCTGCCCAAGCATGATGTCCCTGTCTAAGGAATAACCCATCTAGCAACATACCCAAATTATGTGAGATGAAGTTTTAATATCTTTGTCTCCAAAGAGCACTTTGGCTGCACTAGATTCTCTAAGACATATTTTTTTTGCCATCCATGCTATATTCAATATTCTTCTCCAACACCACAGCTGAAAGGCATCAATTCTTCTGTCATCCTTGTCCATCGTCCAGCTCTCATATGCATAGCAAGTGATTGGAAAGACTATGACCTGAACCAGGCACACCTTAGTCCTCAAATTGACATCATTGCTCCATAATAATTTGGAGAGGTCCCTGACTGCAGACTTTCCCAAGTGCACTTATTTTTTAATTTAATGAGGACAGAAATGTTATTTTCTTTCTCCAGATCATTTTTATAGTTAAAAAAGATATATTTTCTTTAAACTGTTTTACTTTTGTTAACAGAAAACATAAATACATTTTTAAGATATAATAACAATTATTAAATACTAATATCATAAGTGAAAAATATACTGTTGCTGATAGGTACTGTCTAGTGGGTTCTAACTATAGAGAGTATGCATAACAGAACAAAATATAGTCTTGTGTGTGTCATCTGCACAATCACTGGTGTGCTTGTGTGCATTGTTGTAACCACTGTGTCAGTCCACCTTGAGGGTCTTCCTTCATTACACGATCCTCTGCTTTACTCAGGATGATCCCCTTCGTTGGAATTGGCTGCTCCTGATAACCAGCCCAAAGTATGTGAGATGAAAGCAATCTTGCCATTCTCATCTCCAGTGACTATTCTGGTTGTGTTTCTTCCAAGAAAAATGTATTCACTCTTTTGACAATCCATGGTATATTTAATACTCCTCTCCAACAACGCAGTCCAAAGGAGTCAACTATTCTTCAGTCTTCCTTATTCATTGTCCAATTTTCCTGTGCTTCTGAGGCAATTGAAATACCATAACTTAGACTGGGCTATAGTCAGTCATCCATATACTTGGAACCTGAAACTTAGAGCCACTTAGGAAAGGAAGGAACTTGGAGACACAAAAAATAATTTTTAAAAAGTAGTGCAGTAAGTTTCTAAAACAATCAGCAAAATGAGGCCACACGAGTCTACAGCGTCTCTGTCTGGTATTCTCACCTCCACATTCCCACCTTCTGCCATGCTGCTTCCTGAGCCAAGAAGGTGACCAGCTCTGCTGACAAGAAGAGGACAGAGTCTGTTTGCCTCTGAGTTAGGAGTGGAAGGACTTGCCATTATGAGAAATTCAAGTTCCTGCCTTTTTGGAGAGGGGTAGTGAGTAAACTTTTAGTACATTTAGTATACTCTCCCAGTAAAGAATCCTGTGAGATGATCATTAGTGAAACTGAGATGTAATTTTGGACCAGAAGGCCTGGCTGAAGAGCCTCCTGGTTGCAATAGGTTATCATGTTCCTTGGAACCCCTCTATTTAAAATTATGTACCTAGGGCACTATTTAATAAACAAATTAATTGAATTCCTCTATCTGACTATGTATTCTATTAAACCTAAGAAGACTGCCTTTTGACCCTTCAGGTTTTCTTTTCAGATAATTTGTTTATTATTCAGGTATGTGTTACAATATGCAGAAATGACCTGAGTAAAAAGGGGGGGAGGGAATCCAATTCCACTTCTTTTCTCTGAGACTTTATTGTCAAAATTTAATTCTATCTAGATGAAAACCATTATAGAATTCCATCTGTTTTGGTTTTAGCTCCTGATTTCTTCTCTCTTTTTATTCCATGTCTACGTATATTTAAATCAGGGGGTTGGGAAAGAAAGGTATCACTCCTGGACACCCCTCCTTTTCCTATTTCAAATGGCCAAAATGATATGAAAAGTCTATTGTGCATGTATCAGGGCATCAATAATAGAAACATTGGTGTTGTCTTGTTCTCCAGGTATCTTTGTAGTCCTCAACTCAGATATTGTGTGGGTATTACAACGTTTAAAGATGGAACCGTAATTTCCCCTTTTCTGACCACAGTCAGAATTTAACTTGTAAATATTTCACTTTAAACTAGTTTGCAGTAGGAAAAGGTAGGCATTTCCATGGTAGGTAATTATATCTTCATTTTAGACAGAGCCTAGTCTTTCCCATTTCCCCAGTTTAAGACTGGAAACAAAGGGGGGGCAGGGGGAGGAATGAGCTGCAGCTCTACCACGGACTTCAGACCACTAATTCTCTGGTCTTCTAGCTCCCAGCCTACTGTCCTTCAGTCTGGGTCAATAGCAATGCTGTAGGGAGCTTCATTAATTATAGGAGTCTTGCTGTGTCAAATGGATTACAAATGGCACTTCCTGTGGAGAGCCCGAAGGTTTCTGACAAAAGGTAACGGGAGATTGGTGTGAAGGACAAGTATCTTCTAAATGCACATTCTTATCAAGCAAAACAAATAAATTAAGCCTAAGAGACAATTTCACCTCTTCCTAATATTTTTGTTAGTGAATGCTATAAGGTCCATGAAGGAGTGCTGGTGACATAACATAACAGGCCATTTACTGAAAGGTTGGAAGATCAAATCCACCAACTGCTCAGCACTAGTAAGGTGGGCACTCTTTGAATTTCCCATTAAGATCTACAGCCTTAACAACTAATGGACGCCATTAAGAGTCAGAATTGACTTGACAGCAATTAAGAATAGGGCATATTGATGAGTTGTGAGCTGGATTTTTCTAACAGATTTATTTCTGTGGACTCTCCTCACTCCAGAATAGGTATGGTGCAGTAAGTTTGACTGATAATAATGGTTTTCCTACCCATTGATTCTGTTGTACATAGGGTTTCAGAGGCCTGCTATTTCAGAAGTGGATGGCCAATCCTTCTTCCTAGTCTGTCTCAATGTGAATGTTCAGATTTAGAGAAGTATCAGACAGACCAGCAAGTTAAAGGTATATCCCTTATTGCGGAGTTAACTTTAGAGTCAGTGTTGTCCCTGCCTTTCTCACACGTGTCTTTACCCACTTATTTCCTGCTTCACCATCCAGCAGGATACCCATCCACTTCTACCCCCTCCCTTCACATCTATCTCCCTTTCACCAGCCCTCCATCTAATAACTTATATATGAAGCTTCCATGGCTTCTGTGATTTCAAACACATCAGCAGATGATTATCCGGGAGGCTGGGCTCTATGAGAAGAAATGTGGGGTCAAGATTGGTGGACGATTTATCAACAATCTGCGTTATGCGGATGACACAACCCTGCTTGCTGAAACTGAGGAGGACCTGAAGCGCCTGCTGCAGAGTGTCAAGGACTGCAGCCTCCAATATGGATTGAGGCTCAATGTCAAGAAGACAAAGATTCTCACCACTGGACCAATCGGCAGCATCAGGATGGATGGTGAAGAGATTGAGATTGTACACAGCTTTAGTTTGCTTGGCTCCATAGTTAACAGTCTTGGCACCAGCAGCCAGGAAATTAAAAGGCGCATTGCCATGGGAAAGTCTGCTGTTAGGGACCTCTCCAAAGTGCTGAAGAGCAATGGTATCTCTTTGGAGACTAAGGTGCGTCTGATACAGGCCATGGTCTTCGCAACCACTTGTTATGCATCAGAGAGTTGAACAATGACCAAGGAGGATAGAAGGAGAATTGATGCCTTTGAGCTGTGGTGCTGGAGAAGAGTATTGAGAATACCGTGGACTGCTAGGAAAACAAACAGATTTGTCCTGGAAAGGGTTAAACCAGGTGGCTCCCTGGAGGCAAGGATTCTGAGGCTCCGTCTAACATACTTTGGGCATGTTGTGAGGAGAGACCGGTCCTTAGAGAGGGACATCATGCTTGCGAGGGTGGAGGGACAGCGCAGGAGAGGAAGGCCCTCTGTGAGGTGGATTGATTCAGTGACTGGGATAATTGGGATGGGAGTGTCAGAGACAGTGCGATTGGCACAGGACAGAGCGGAGTTTAGGGCTGTTGTACATAGGGTCGCTATGAGTCTCAGGCGACTCGACGGCACATAACAACAACAACACCCATTGATTCTTACTTTCACCACATTGTTGAATAAAACTATGTCAATGATGTGAATGAAATGAATAGCTTCTATGGGTGAGAAAATTGTACCAGATGTTTAGATGTATGAGGGGATAGATCAGTCTTCCCATCTCACTAAGCTTAAATTGGGCAGATGTAGAGGCAAAAGATAGAAATGTAGCTACTAACAAGAGGAAGCAGAGTGCAACACAAACATCCATTTGAACAAGAGATTTCTGAAAGAATTAGACCAGGACTTAACGAAAAGAGCAGCCATGGAGAACCATAAACCAGCATGAGAGAGAGAGATGAACTGGGACTGCCGCTCCACAGAGCCAGAGCCATGCACCTTCACCCAGGGTTCCTGCAGGACTACTGGACGTGCTACAATTGGCAAGAATAAGAGAGCTTTGTAACACTGACCTAGAGATGAAAGGCTGAAGGCCAGGGAACTTGTAAGAATAACTATGAAGCTTCACTGACTGAAAAATTGTCTCCTATTTCCAACTTGAATGACAACGTGTTACCTTGTCTAATATGCCATGTAATTGTGAGTATGGTCTGTGAGTTCTTTGCAACAGGTTAGAAGAGCATCAAGAGTCATGAGCGGGGTGATGGGAGAATTGATGGTAAGAGACTGTGCAGGCATGTCTGACCTGATGGGAATAGATTTTGTGCTGTGTGTGTGTGTGTGTGTGTGTGTGTGTGTGTGTATAGTGTGTGTGTGTATATACATATATATTAGATGAGGACTGTTACCTCTTATGGCGATAGTGAAGATTAGACATGGCCATCCCCATCCATTATGGCTAAACTTTATTTAACTGATTGGTTTGTTTGTTTGTATGTATGTGTGTATGTATTTATTTATTTATTTCGTTTGGTTAATTCATTTATCATTGCAAATTTTCCTCCCTTCCCCAGTCCACTTCCACTTTGTAATGTACTTCTTGTTCCAGATTGTCATCGATATAATGCTATATTCCTTTCAGACAGTTCTTCCCCTCATCTATTCCAATGCAGTGCTCATTATATATCCACTCTTTTCCTATTCTCCTCGCAAACCCTGTAAGTCCTGTAAGACCATGTAAGTCCTATTTTATAACAGCGGTGTTATGCGGTATTTGTCCTTTTTAACTGAGATATTTCATTCAGCATAATGTCTTGCAGGATCACCCTCTGGGTCTAAAATCAGTTTCCCCAGATTCAGACTCCCTAAACCACATTAATTGGGAATCTTTATTCTTTTTTTTCTCTGTCTCCATACCTTTTCTTTCTAAAAAAATTTATTTTATTTTTTTATTGTTATTTTTTTATGTGTGTACCGTCAAATCAGATCTGACTGGTACAGGAGGAGATTGTCCCTCCTTCTCCAGCAGAGCATCTGGTGGATCAGAACCGTGTGCCTCTGGGTTTGCAGTGCAGCTTCTTGCCACTAGGCTATTTTATTAATTTTAATGAACATTTACAGAGATTTTGGATTTCCATTCATTCATTGTTGCAGGAATCTTTATTCTGAACTTCTCTATTCTGTGGTGTCTTACTGAAGAACATTCCCTATCTTAGATATGACCCTCCAATTCTTAGCCCAGCCCAACCCTCCTCTAAAGGCTTTTTCTGCTTTTGACTGTTCTCTGTTTTCTCTGGGCAATTTTAGAGGTAACCTAATATCTTTTAGAATCGCTCCAACTTTTTTGTCTAGTATTCAATATGGCATGAGAGGTCCCCTTCTCTTTTCCAGTCTACAGCACACATCACTGATCCCACATCAACTTCTTAACTTCTTGCTTTGATTATGTTGTTCACCAACTCACATCTGTTAAATTACTGCTCATTGTCCACTGAAAGAGGAATCAACTTCTCATGTCAGCATCCACTGTCTCCATCATCATGGAATATGTAAAGTCACTTATGATTTTAAGACCTCTGTGTTAGTTATAGTGGATGTCTGTACCCTGAAGAGACGCTTCATCTCAACAGAGAAAAATTAGAGAAGAGTCACACACACATACAATACACACAGAATGCTATAATGGCAACATAATAAAAGTTTGGAGTAGGAATGAAAGAGTACTGCTGTTCTTATTAAGTGCTGTTAAGTTTGCTCTGGTTCATAGGATTCAAATAACTATGTTCAGCAGAAGAGAACACTGCTGAGTCCTGTGTCATCCTCACAATCAATTCTTTGAGTACATTATTGCAGCCACTGTATTAATCCATCTCTTTAAGGGTCTTTCTTTTTTTGTAGACCCTGTTTTTCTGAACTCTGGAGGTGGAGCCACCAATATATGCTTGCAAAGGCTCGCAGGTATCACCATGGTAGCAGAGTGTATAATGTACTGGGTTACTAACCAAAAATATGGCTGTTTTCATCCACAAGCCCAACCAAGGAAGAAAGACAAGTAGTCTCCTCTCCCTAAGAGTTATAGCTCATGGAAGTTCACCTTAAGTCAGAATTGACTTGATAACAGTGTGTTTGAGTTTGACTTTAAATCTTTTCAGAAGAACACTACCTTTCTCCCAAGGAGAGGGTGGTGGATTCAAACTGCCAACCTTTCTGTTAGCAGCCCAACATACTAAGCACATTTCAGTAATAGCGATATGGTATAATCTACCTTAGGGAACATGGTATACCTGGTTTTAGAGGCATCTGAGTGACAAAAAAAAATGCTAAAAGGCTGAAGTTTAAGTCTAAAACTGACTTAGTCTCCTGCAATCCTTTACAATCCAATCTCCTACAATTCTTTTCATTTCTTCCTACGCTTTCATTCCTGTTCTCACTCTAATTTCTCACATTTTAAAACTTTTAATAACCCAGATCCTAGTTCTCAGTGTGTGCCCTTTAGAGAAAAGATTTTATAAATATATTAATTCATAAACCACATGCAAACAAACATTTGTCATAAAAATCAAAGATGTGCTAATAATTGCAAACACTGTGGGATTAGCCCAGAATGAATAAGGAGCAGGGAGAATCATTAATTTTGTTCACATTCTTTTTCTTCCTCATCATTTCAAAGATGGAATATACATTTTTTTAAGAAGACTTTTTCCCTTGGAGTTGAATTCACTTCAGTTGGTCCAGGTGTCCCTGTTGCTCAGTGAATTTCAGCATTTACTGCAGGTGTCAGCTTCCCGTGGTGTAGAAAGCTGCTCTGAAATTCTGCCAAGAGTTTTTGAGCTTTTGTGTCACCTCAGTTCTAGGTGATGATCAGACAAGCTCTGGGCTAGGCATAGGTATCATAAATGCTTAACAAAGATGCCACAAACCAGCAGTTGTCCTTAATAAGTGACCTGCCCTTTGCTTAATGTCCGAGAGTTTTCTCATTAATTCTAACAATCTTTATTAACTTATGGCTATGATAGAGATAAATATATACATATATTTATAGAAGAAGAATCATGTCATGGAAAGGTTCTTTTTATCCCTTTAATGAATGGAGTTGCAAGGGACATTCTTTGATACAAAGTTTGTTATATTTATGTATTTTAATTTTAATTAATGAATTTTATTTCATTTCATATAATATATTTAGTTGAACTAATGTATTTTAGTGTAAATTAAAATCATTTGAGTGCTTTTCATAGATGATCAAGAAAGTAAAACTAACCATATAACCATAGCATACATATTCATACTTTATAAATACAGCATTGTTTAGACATTCCCTTATAAGATGAAAATAATACATATTAGAGTTAGATTTTATAGTATATAAATAAAAGATATGTCATTTCTCAATTGGTTAAGAGTTTGGAGGAAGGTTATTCCTTCCAAGTGCAGCTATAACAGGAATATCACATGTGGGTGTCTTTAAAGAACAGTCATTTATTTTCTCACAGTTCAGGAGGTTAGAAGTTTGAATTGAGGGCACCAACTCCAGTGGAAGGTTCTGTCAGCTCTAGGAGAACATTTTTTCCCTATTTTAAATCATTCCTTAGGTCTTTGGTGATTTCTGTATAACCTCTACCTCCTCCTCTCCTAATCCCTGCTGCACCACCAATTTGTACCTCTTGCCTCTGTGCCAATGCTGCTCTTTATAACACAGAAGTAATTGTTGTTAGATGCCAGTAAGTAGACTACAACTCATATCGACCCTGTGAACAATCAATCTGAATTTTTCCCTATCCCCTACCATCCTCAGGATCTCTGTCACTGCTCAAGGCCACTGCAATAGTCACTGTGTCAATCCCTCTTGTTGAGGGGTTTCCTCTCTCGGACCTCCACCTTTCTCACCATATTTCTCTCCAAAGATTGGTTGATCCTGAGAATATACCCTAAGTAAAGGAGACAAAATTCACAGTCCTTGTCTACAAAGGACATTCCTGTTGCAGTTCCTTTAAGACATACTTGTTGGGAGGGACTGGAGAGCATTATGCTGCGTGAACTAACTCAGGCCCACAAGGATAAATATTGTATAAGACCATTATTGTAGAATGAATGTAAGGATACAAGAGGGATGGGAGAGTGTTGAAGCAGATGGATGAGGATGTGCAGGGGGAGGGAGAGATTAATCATGAGGCTGTACAATTTGATGGCCAGGGGGTAAGGGAAATTGAAAGAATTTGTTCTTGAAAACAATGTATTTGAATTTTTGTAAATAAACTAGTAGAAAATCTTAAAAACTAGTAAAAGTAGGGAAAAGACATATTTATTCTTTAGGTAGTCCATCAGATATTCAATACTTTTGTCAACTCCACAATTCAAAGGTATTTGTTCTTCTCCAGTCTTTATTCAATGTCCACCTTTCAAGTGCAAAGGGAAGATAAGAAAAGACTATTGTTGTTGTTGTTATGTGCCGTCGAGTTGCTTGCTACTCATAGCGACCCTATGTACAACAACCCTAAACTCTGCTCTGTCCTGTGCCAATCGCACTGTCTCCAACACTCCCATCCCAATTATCCCAGTCACTGAATCAATCCACCTCATAGAGGGCCTACCCCTCCTGCGCTGTCCCTCCACCCTCCCAAGCATGATGTCCCTCTCCAAGGACCAGTCTCTCCTCACAACATGTCCAAAATATGTTAGAGCTTCAGAATCCTTGTCTCCAAGCAGCCACCCAGTTTAACCCTTTCCAGGACGAATCTATTTGTTTTCCTAGCAGTCCGTGGTATTCTCAACACTCTTCTCCAGCACCACAGCCCAAAGGCATCAGTTCTCCTTCTATCCTCCTTGGTCATTGTCCAACTCTCTGATGCATAACAAATGATTGTGAAGACCATGGCCTGTATCAAACGCACCTTAGTCTCCAGAGAGACACCATTGCCCTTCAATACTTTGGAGAGGTCCCTAACAGCAGACTTTCCCGTGGCAATGCGCATTTTCATTTCCTGGCTACTGGTGCCAAGAGTGTTGATGATTACTTGGGTAAAATTCATCTTCATTTTTAAAATGACGTCTGTGCTCTTTAGCACTTTGGAGAGGCCCGTGACAGCAGAATTTCTGTTCCTCTAGCATGCAACAGAAGTAAGTAGGTTTAGGAAATCCTACAGTGATATGATCCACACTGTCAAACACTTTGCATAGTCAATAAAACAAAGATATATATTCCTCTGGTATTCCCTGCTTTCCGCTAAGATCCCTCTAACATTAGCTATAATATCCCTAGTACCACGAACCCTTCTAAATCCAGCCTGGACTTCTGGCAGTTCTCTGCAGATGTGCCGTTCCAGTTGTTTTTGGATAATCTTCAGTAGAATCTTGCTTGCATGTGAAATCAATGATATTGTTCTATAGTTTCCACACTTTATTGGGTCACCCTTCTTTGGAATGGGAACAATTAAAGATCTCTTCCAGTCAGTTGGCCAAGTGGTTGTTCTTCAGATTTCTTGGCACAACTTGGTAAACACATCCAGGACAGCATCTGTTAGCTGAAATATGTCAATTGGTATACCATCTATTCCTGGGGACTTATTTTTTGCTATTTCCTTCAAAGCAGCGTGAACTTCTTTCTTTATCATCATAGGCTCTTGCTCATATGTTGTTTGATGAAATTCTTCTGTGTCTGCCAATTCCTTTCAATACAGTGACTCAGTATATTCTTTTCATCTTCTTTTGATACTTTCTGGACCATTTAATATTCTGCCTAAAGTATCCTAGATTATAGCAACTTGAGGTTTGAATTTGTTCTTCAGTTCCTTGAGCTTAAGAAATGTTGAGCAAGTTTGGCCCTCTTGGTTTTCTGACTCCAACTCCTTGCACATTTAATTGGAATATTTTATTTTGTCATCCTGTGCTGCCTTTTGAAATCTTCTGTTCAACTCTTTAGTATCTTGAATTCTTCCTTGTGCTTTGGCTTCTCTGTGCTCCAGTGCAATTTTCAGAGTCTCTTCTGACATCCATTTTGGCTTTCTCTTCCTCTTCTGTCTTTGCAATGACCGTTTGCAATCTTCCTGGATGATACCCTTGATATCCTCCCACAACTCATCTGGTCTTCGCTCATTAGTGTTCAAGGCCTCAAATCTGTTCCTGAGATGGTTCTGAAATTCAAGTGGGATAGACTCAAAGTCATATTTTGGCTCCCGTGGATTTGGTTTAATTTTCCTCCGCTTCAGCTTGAACTTGCGTAAGGGTAGTTGGTGGTCTGTTCCACAATCAGCCTAGTTTTCACAACTGGTATTGAGCTTCTCCAGCAGTTCTTTCTGCAGATGTAATCGATCTGATGCCTTTGCATATCATCAAGTGAAATCTATGTATATAACCTGCTATTATGTGGCTGACTCTGAGAAGAATGGGAATCCCAGAACACTTGATTGTGCTAATGCGAAACCTATACTTGGACCAAAAGGCAGTCATCAGAACAGAGCAAGGAAGCACTGCATGGTTCAAAACTGGGAAGGGCGTACACCAGGGATTTGTCCTGTCTCGATACCTTTTCAACCTGTATTCAGGACAGATTATCCGGAGGCTGGGCTTTATGAAGAAAATGTGAAGTTAGGATTGGTGGAAGATCTATCAACAATCTGCGTTATGCAGATGACACAACCCTGCTTGCTGAATCTGAGGAGGACCCGAAGCACTTGCTACAGAGGGTCAAGGACTGCAGCCTCCGATATGGATTGAGTCTCAATATCAAGAAGACAAAGATATTCACCAGTGGACCAATTGGCAGCATCAGGATGGATGGTGAAGAGATTGAGGTTGTTCACAGCTTTAGATTGCTTGGCTCCACAGTCAACACTCTTGGCACCAGTAGCCAGGAAATTAAAAGACATATTGGCATGGAAAAGTCTGCTGTTATGGACCTCTCCAAAGTATTGAAGAGCAATGGTGTCTCTCTGGAGACTAAGGTGCGTCTGATGCAGGCCATGGTCTTTGCTATCACTTGTTATGCATCAGAGAGTTGGACAATGATTAGGGAGGAGAGAAGAATTGATGCCTTTGAGCTGTGGTGCTGGAAAAGAGTATTGAGGGTACCATGGACTGCTAGGAAAACAAACAGATTCATCCTGGAGAGGGTTAAACCAGGCAGGTCCTTGGAGTCAAGGATTCTGAGGCTCTGTCTAACATACTTTGGACATGTTGTAATGAGGAACCAGTCCTTGGAGAGCGACATCATGCTTGGGAGGGTGGAGGGACAGCGCAGGAGCGGAAGGCCTTCTATGAGATGGACTGATTCAGTGACTGGGGTAATGGGGATGGGAGTGTCAGAAACAGTGCAATTGGCACAGGACAGAGTAGAGTTTAGGGCTGTTGTACATAGGGTAGCTATGAGTCTCAAGTGACTCGATGGCACATAACAACAAGGTAACTAAGAATCATTTCTGTGTAAGATTACATCCACAATATGTGTTATTATTCCAATACATATTTGAGAAAGGAGACACAATACAAATCATAACAAAGGGAAATAAATATAGGAACTCAGGAGATCGATCTTCCAAGTTTTATTCTTCTATTAAGAAATAGAAATACTAGGATCTTTCTTTAATGGGGAATTCTGGTCTCCTAGACTGTAGGAGTTTTGCTCAAAGGAAGTGTCTGTCTGGCAGGTTAAATCCACCAACATCTCCTCGGGTCCACAATGGAGACTCTGTTCCTGTGCAATTCAGTCTCAAAATATATTGGAGGACTTTTTCTTTTTAAAGTTTTTCTTTATAAATATCTCCACTCTTTTGGTGATGTCCACCAGGAAAGCCTTGAATTACAGGTGAAGTTGAACTCCAGGAAATGCACTCTGAATCCAAAGAAACACCAAAAGGGAAAATTCTTTAACTTTTAGAATTTGCTATGTCTTTGCCCCATTCTATTAGGTTATGTTCAATTATCATTTGATGGCAAAAGAAGTAAGAATCTTTTAAAAGGATAAGAAAGTGAACACTTTCTGTTCTAAATATATCATGACTCATTTCTGAGAGAATTTTCTTTAAAAATCAGGTTTATACCTAAGCTAACACGGTTTTCAATGTATTAACTATTTGGGACAAATTTATTTTTAAAAAATAAATTTTAAATGGAGAGAAAGAGAGATGTCCTAATTTTAGCTTTCATAGTGTTGAGATATTTTTCATCACAAAATAGACAAGGACAAGTCGTGTTTTTCTCTATGCTAACATAATGTGAGTTTTAAGAGAAAATTTGAATCTGTGGAGACTGGGAGAATAGACTGATTAATTTGATGTACTCAGCTTGAGTGCTTGTTTCCTTTGCTGACTTGAATTTGCAACTCTACTTCTGTCTGTATACATTGCATATGTTATCCATGTAGAATAATTCAGAAACACTGTCAACCTTCGTGTAGCTGCTTAAGAAAAAGATGTTCAACTTTGTAGATCTTAACAAATAATAATGAAATAATAACATTTCAATGAATGGGATTTCCAGAACACTTAATTGTGCTCATGCCAAAACTGTCTAAACCAAGAGGAAATCTTTCAAGTAGAACAAGGGAATACTGTGTAGTTTAGAAATCAGAAAAGTTGTACATCAAGGTTGTATCTTTTTACCATACTTATTTAATCTATGTGCTGAACAAATAATCTGAAAAAGTGGACTGTATAAAAAAAGTGTGTGGTATCATGATTTGGAGGAAGACTCTAACATTTTGCAATATGATCAGTTGAAAGTGAAGCAGATTTTAAGTGCTTGAAGATTGGAGATCACAACAGTTACTCTAGAATACACCACAGCACAAAGGAAGCATAAATCTGAACCAAGTTATGGGAAACAGAGAAAATATTGAGCTGTCAAGGACTTAGTTTTACTTGAATCCACAGTCAACACCCCAAAAAGTAGCAGTCAAGATCAATTAGTATATTGCATTAGACAAATCTACTGCAAAAGAACTCTTTAGGAATTGAGCAGGTTTACTGGGTATGGAGGAAGGTTGTTGTTATTGTTGTTATGTGCCATCGAGTCACTTGTGACTCACAGTGATTCTATGTAAAATTGCCCTGAACCCTCTTCTATACTGAGCCAACCTTATCATCTCTGGCACTCCTACCTCCATTACCTCAGTCATTGAGTCAATCCAATTCATTGACAGTCTTTCTCTCTTGTGCTGTCCCTCCACCCTTCCAAGCATGATGTGCCTCTCCAAAGACTGGTTCCCACTTGCAACATGGCCAATGTATGTCAGAGGAAGCTTCAGAATCCTTGCTTCCAAGGAGCAGCCAGGTTTCACTTTCTCCAGGATGAACCTGTTTGTTCTCCTATCGGCCCATGCTATATTCAATACTCTTCTCCAGCACCACAGCTCAAAGGCATCAATTCTCTTACTATGGAAGGAGGAAATTATACATGAATGAAAACCAATCCCTTTGTAAACCTTCACTAAAAGAAAAAAAAGTAGTAAGACAAGCAAATATATCCATTTGTGTGTATATATGTGTGTGTATGTCTTTTGATACAAAATATGTATATTTTGCTTTGAACTAATGGGTGCCTGACCCATATGTCTCTTCATGTGCATGCAAAAAGCAGACAATGATTAAGAAAAACTGAAAAATAATTGATGCCTTTGGATTGTTGTGTAAGTGAAGAATATTGAATATACTATTAACTGCCAAAAGAATGAACAAATCTGTCTTGAGCAAAAGTACATTGTAGAGTTTATGTTTCAATATGACTTTCCAAGCCATAATTTTATTTTGGCATGTCGATGGGTGGGAATATACAAATGGAGCATGTTAGCTGCTCCACAAGGGGATTGACATCTACTGATCCACAAGGATATTGGCCAGTTTTAGCAATCCACAAGGGCACTGATTGATCTCCATTAAAATGAGCAATCCAGCAATGGGAGAAGAGTCATTGTACCAAAAGGAATTGGTGGACCCAGAAAAATTTCATGAAACAACGTTATGAGGATGAGCCTGTGGTGATGAAGGAAGACATTCAAACTTCTCTGAAAGAACTGGCAGAAAACAAGGCCCCAGGAATAGATGGTATACCAATTGATATATTTCAACAAACAGCTGCTGCCTACATGTGCTCACCAAGTTGTGACAAGAAATCTGGAGGACAACCTCTTGGTCAAGTGACTGGAAGAGGTCTATATTTGTTCCCCTTCCAAAGAAGGGAAAGATGGCGTGTGGAATCTATCAAAAAATATCATTAATATGACAGTCAAGGAAGATTTTGCTGAAGATTATCCAAAAATGACTGGAACAGCACATCAACAGAGAATTGCCAGAAATGCAGGCTGGGTTTAGAAGAGCTCGTGATACTAGGGATATTGTAGCTAATGTAGACAGATCTTGGCAGAAAGCAGGCAGTACCAGAGGAATGTCTATCTGTGTTTCATTGACTGTGCAAAGGTGTTTGACTGTGTGAACCACAACAAATCGTGTCTAACTCTGAGAAGAATGGGAATCTGGAACACTTGATCGTGCTTATGTGAAACCTATACTTTGACCAAGAGGCAGTTGTCAGAACATGGCAAGGGAGCACTGCATTGTTCAAAATTGGGAAGAGTATACGCCAGCGATGTGCCCTATCTCCATAACTTTTCAGTCTTTATGCAGAACAGTTTATCCGGAAGGCTGGGCTGTATGAGGAGAATTGTGATATCAGGATTGGAGGTAAACTCATCAACAATCTGCATTATGCAGATGACACAATTGTGTTTGCTGAAACTGAGGAGGACAGCAGCCGTCAATATAGATTGAAGCTTAATATCAAGAAAATGAAGATTCTCACCACTGGACCAATTGACATCATCATGATGGATCATGAAGAGATTGAGATTGTTAACAGCTTTAGTTTGCTTGGCTCCATAATCAACACTCTTGGCACCAGCAGCCAGGAAATTAAAAGATATATTGCACTGGGAAAGTCTCCTGTCAGAGACCTATCCAAGGTAATGAGGAGCAATGACGTCAGTCTAGAGACTAAGATGTGCCTGATATAAGCCATAGTCTTTGCAATCACTTGCTATGAATCAGAGAGCTGGACAATGACCAGGTATGATACAGGGAGAAATGATGGCTTTGAGCTGTGGTATTGGAGAAGAGTATTGATTATACCATGGACTTCTAAAAGAACGAACAGGATCATCCTGGAGAGGGTTAAACCAGGCTGCTTCTTGAATGCAAGGATTCTGAAACTTCCTTTCACGTACTTTGGACATGTTGCAAGGTGAGATCAGTCCTTGGAGAGGGACGTCATGCTTGAGAGGGTGGAAGGACAGCACAGGAGAGGAAGACCCTTAATGAGATTAATTCAGTGTCTGGGGTAGCAGGGGTAATAAGATTGTCACAGGATAGAGCAGGGTTTAAGGCAGTTGTACATAGGGTTGCTGTGAGTTGTAGGCGACTCAACATAACATAACTACAACAACCACCAGCAAAGAAGAGAATAAACCTTACTGCCATGAAAAGTGCAAGCAAGAGGGCCTATACAGGACCAACTAGCATAACAGCCACAGCAGAGAACGTGAGATGGGATCTTGGCACTGCTACATCATTGGAACCAGAGCTAAGAGCCTTTGTCCAAGTTTGTTGGACAGCTATGGGTGGAAGGCCAATATTAACAGGACTGAGAACTTTGTAACGCTGGACTATATCTGTGAGGCTGAAGGCTAAGGGTTTGCATACACATTTCTGAAGCTGTCTTGATTGTATTCTGCTACTAACGTGGATTATAACCTTTGACTTCCCCAGTATGGTTCTGTGTGGTTTGTAAGCTATTGCATCAAATTTTGGACCTGGTGTAACAGAACAGTAAGATTGATGTTGAGATGAGTAAGAAGGAATATGGGAGCATGAGGGACATGCCTAACCTCGTGGGAACTGGTTTCCCATGTTATTGATGCAGGTGATGAGGACAATCCCCCTTTGTGAAATTGGTAAAGGTAAGTTATGGCCATCCTCGCATGGTCCTTGCACTTTGGACATATATACAGAATCCTTCTAAGAAGGAATAGCGACAAGACTTTGTCTCACATACTTTTTGGTAAGGAATTCCACTGCCAAGGTGAAGGTACACAGTTCAAATTCAACAGCTGCTCCACAGGAGAAAGACAAACAATATCCTTCCCACTGCCTCTGAAAATCCACTAGAGGGTCAACTATGGGTCAGTTCTGACCCAAGGGTACTCAACAACAACAGTGGTCCGTGGAGACTATTGTTGAAAATGTGGCTAACCTTGAGAAGAATGGGAATCCCAAAACACTTAATTGTGCTCATGGAAAACCTTGGACCAGGAAGCGGTCCTCAGAACAAAACAAGGAAACAATGCATGGTTCAGAATCCTTAAAGGAGTGATTCCTAATGCATCCTGTCTCCATACTTTTTCAGTCTATATGCTGAACCGATCATTCAGGAGGTTAGACTTTATGAAGATGAATGTAGTATCAGGATTGGAGGAAGACATATCAACAACCTGTGTTATGCAGATTATAAAATCTTGCTTGCTGAATCTGAGGAGGACCCAAAGCATTTGCCGCAGAAGGGCAAGGACTGTCATCTTTAATATGAAATGAAGCTCAAAAACAAGCAGACAAAGATCATCACCACTGGGCCCATTGAGAACACTATAATAGATGGAGAAGGGTTTGAGGTTGTTAGCAATTTCAGCTTGCTCGACTCCACAATCAATACTCTTGGAACCCACAGCCAGGAAATCAAAAGATGAATTTCATTGGGGAAGTCTGCTGTCGGGGACCTCGCCAAAGTATGAAAGTGCAATGTTTTCAGTATAGATACTATGGTGCCCTGATCCAGGCTGTATAGTCTTTACAGTTACTTGTTGTGCACCAGAGAGCTATGCAATGACTAAGGATGATGTCTTTGAGTTGTGATGCTGGGGAAGAGTATTGAATATACCATGGACTGCCAGGAAAACAAACAAATCTGTTCTGGAAAGGGTGAAACCAAGTTTCTCCATGGAGGCAAGGATTTTGAAGCTCTGTCTTCCATACTTTGGGTATGTAGTCAGAAGGGACTAGTCCTTAGAAAAGGACATCATGCTTGGAAAGGTGGAGAAACAGTGCAGTAAGGGAAGACCCCGGATGAGATGGACTGACACAAAAACTGGAATAATGAGGGTAGGTATGTTGGAGTCAGTGAGCTTGGTGGCTTAGGATAAGGTAGAATAAATAGCTAATATACATAGGGTCTCGGTGAGTCACAGGCAACTTGATGGCACATAATGACAACAATAGTTATGAGGCTAGCACAGGATCAGGCAGTATTTAGTTATATTATACATGTTGTTGATGTTGCTGTTGTTTATTGCTGTCGAGTCGAGCATGACTCATAATGACCCTATGAACAAAAGACCTGAAGTCTTTCTATAACTACTGTCATTTCTCAAAGTTCATAGCATTTCCAGAGGCATGTTGTTTAGGAAGTGGATGCCACCTCTGCTTCCAATGGCCCAAAATAGTTTCTGGTACACAGCAGAGTCTCAGTGGTATAGAATAAATAAATTATCACAATGAATAAATAAGTCAATATGCCCTCTGTCATGAGCTTTCCTCAATAGCCTTACCTTTCCTTCTGAGTTGACAAGAAAGAAGAAATGATAAATACAATGGAAGTCAGACCAGGAATAGTATGTAGTGTTTGGGCAGATCATGTACTCCTTTAAGTTTGGCTGTAGGGCATGTGGTTATAGAGTGATGAGAAAACAAAAAATAGACAAGGACACGGCTCTATAGGACTTATATCCTTTATTTTGAACATTTGATTTAAATACCTTTACGTTTTTGCATACTGACCTGTCAAGGAATGCTATTAAGTGAAATGTGTGTAAGTAGGAAAGAATCAGACTCAGGAATTTAGATAAATTATTTTCAAGACAGTGTTAATGGTTAAAGAATAAAACAGTAGATAGGAGGACCACAGAAGATAGGAAGATAAGGGATCATCTTTTAGGTAAAGAAAATGAGGGCTTTAACTAAGGCAGGGAGGGACAGAAGAAGAGAGGGTAGTACTTTGAATATGACTGTGGTGGTGCTGTTGTTGTGTGCCATAAAGTCATAACTGATCCAAAGCTGACCCTCTCGTGGGTTTTCAGAGGCAATTTAATGGCACACAAGGGAGGAGATTGCCCATTCTTCTCCCACAGAGCAGATGGTGGATTTGAACCACATGTCTTTGGGATTGCAGTGTAACTTCTTACCACTAGGCCACCAGTTGTTGTTATTGTATACCATCAAGTTGGAACTGATCCATAGCTGACCCTCCAAGCAGGTTTTCTGAAGCAGTTAGTCCCATGATACAAGACTGCCTATCTTTCTCCCATGGAGGAGCTGGTAGATTCAAACTGCGTGCCTTCAGGATTGCAGCACAATTATTGCCACTAGTCCACCAGAGCTCCCTTGAAAAATGATTGGATGGTAGAATTTATATATTAGTGACTCAATGAACATAGGAAATAAAGGCTAGTTTTAAAAAAAACCTCTAGAGAGATCATTCAAGCAGTATTTATTCATTGAGAGTGAGGATTAGGAGTTAAGCAGGGAGATTAAGAATGATAAAAGTCTACACCAATCACTTAGAAACATGGAAAAAGGAGCTAGCCAAGTTAAAAAAAAAAGTCAGTTGGGATTAAGAGCTGAGGCTGGTCACCAAATTGTGGTGCCAATATATATGTTAATGTTTAGGTTTTTTCACACTTCAGCTGGGATTTGAGGTGGATAACACAAATAGAGGAGGTTAAAGTGTTGGGGTAAATTCACTTATTAGTAAGAAAAGCTAGAATATAACACACTTGGGATGTTCAGATTGAGCAGAATCTGTTTGTGGCATTTGTCTTGATTTTCCAAAGATCCCCATGATGGCACTGAGTGGTCCAAGTCTTGGTAGATTTTGGGGAGCAGAAACAAGTCTGTGTAGACACATGACTGAGGCTCACTAGTGTTACCCATATGGTGCCTAAGGTAGGATCTGCAGCTGTGTTTTCTAATTGACAGTCACCAGTGAAGATATGGAAAATCAGGTGGGAAGATAAAAAACTGAACTTTTGACAGGTTGATGCTCGTGATCCAAACTGACAGAGATGTCCTATTGAGAGGCTTCCGTACTGGGTTCCGAGCCATGGATGAATGGCTAGATTAAATTTAGACATTTTAAGACACTGATTTGTGATAGTTAAAATTGTGGTCCATAATTGTTTTAGAGATAGTTTATAGTTAAAGAAGTTAGACCTGTCCTTTTCTAAATAATCCATTTAAAATTCTTTACCCCGGTTTTCAAACGAAGGATCTTGACAAGACATACTTTAGAACCATAATGTGTGACTCTACATCTCTTATGGCTTATATAACTTTTCATGATTAAGGAACAACTATCAACCTAGTAGTATGTTTTTCATGCAGATTTTAGAGACCAAAGCTTATTTTAGATTTAAAGTGAGGAATTTTTTTTTCCTCTTGCATGATATCATGATTCTCAAACAGACTGAGTCAACCAACATTATATTACATATTGTATTGTATTTGTTGTTGTTGTTGCTGAATGCCATCAAATTACTTCTGGCTCACAGCAAGCCTATGCACAATAGCTATGAACCCTGCTCTATCTTGAGTCAATCTCACCATCTCCAACACACCTATTCCCATTACCCCGGTTATTGTATCAATCCATTTTATCTGAGTTCTTCCTCTCCTGTGCTGTTCCTCAACTATTCCAAGCATGATATTCTCCTACAAAGACTTGCCCTTTCTGGCTACTTGCCCAAAATACGCGAGGTGGAATCTCACCTAACAACAACATATAACTACAGCAACAGGCTCAAGTGTGTCAGATATTGTGCAGCTGGCGCAGGATAGCACAGAGTTCAGATCTGTTGTTCTTTGGGTCACTATTGGTGGTACTTGATAGCACCTAACAACAACAACAACATGGCACATTAGAATCTTTAGGGCATTGGAGCTCTGGTGGCCTAGTGGCAAGGAGCTGCAACTACAATCCCAGAGGTGCATGGTTCGAATTCACCAGATGTTCTGCCGGGGAAGGAGGGACAATCTCCTCCTGTACCTGTCAGATCTGATTTGACGGTACACGTACACAAAAATAATAAAATAAATTTTTTTTAA
>NW_006400004.1:1578835-1588451 GCF_000299155.1 Elephantulus edwardii
CCTGTACCTGTCAGATCTGATTTGACGGTACACGTACACAAAAATAATAAAATAAATTTTTTTTAAAAAAAAGAATCTTTAGGGCAGGGAAGATAAAGTAACAGAATGCAGTTTACATAAGCTTACTTATTTGGTTTGTGAGCTTCTAAGCTCAGCCATTTAAATATAAAAAATTCAAACCATCATCATCCAAAAAGTTCTGTTGTGATGGGGACACTCTTCACTATGTGCATCTCTTCATCGAACTGCTGATTCAGTTTGAGGGTCTTTTTCATTTAACTTCTGATTCAAATCTAGACTGTCAATTTTTTCATCTCCTTCAAGCTCAGAGTGGAGGAAAGGAAGGACACTCTTATCTCCAATATACAAGGTCAACACATGCTAGAACATGGGCTGATGACAGTTGCCAAGGCTAACTCACCCATTTTTTTGGTCTTTAAATCCAGTCTGACCTCATCTTAACTCTTTCTCAACAGCCATTTCTGGGCTGTTCTTTGTAGTTGTTCTACAATTACTGGAACCCACACTAAACCCACGACATTTCTGTTCACTCTGTTTGTCATATTGCACTGTTACTTAGACTTGCAGCTCCTTAGTTTTCATCGGATGTACAGGTTTCTTTCTTTACTTTTCATCCTGATGAAAATTTCTATCCAAAATTTATGATTGTTACAGCTGGAAATCTTCACTGAATGCCCTCACATACAAAATTCTATAGAAAGAACTCAGGAAAAATTCCAACAGGAAATAGCTGATGCTATTATTCTTTAGTTGAAGTATGACAAAACAGGTGAATGGAGCTAAGAAATGGTCTTATGTAAAGGAAAATAATTGAGTCATTTCTCTATACTAGGCACCAAACTCCCCTCTCAAGCTAAATGTTTTCAAAGATCCTCCACCATGACTACATTAGGCTGCTAACTAAAAGATTGACAATTTTCATTTACTAGCTGTTACTTGAGTGGAAAATATGTCAATCTGCTAACATAAAGACTTAAGCCTTGGAAACCCAATAGAGGTTTGCCATGAGTCTTAATAGGCTTAATGGCACTGGGTGAGTATAATGTAAGTGGTTTGAATCACCAGCTTCTTTCTGGGAAAAGGATGGGCAATCTCCTTCCATGCGATTTACTTCTTCTGAAAACCTGCTGGAAGGTCAGCTATGAGTCAGTTCTGACTCAACTGCCCACAATAACAACATGGTACAGTAATTAAATACTGGTATGTACTTAAATGTTGATCATTTAAACTCACGAGCCACTCCACTTGAAATGGATAAAGAGAGCCAAGATGCTATGACAGTCACACTCCAGAAAGATGTTTAGTTCTGGATTTACAGGAGTTCATCTCATAGCGTCTGAATGAGTTAGTATCAACTCAGTAGCAATTTTAAAATTATAACAACTATACAATATTTTACAAATGCAGCTTTATTTTACAGATGAAGTATATTGCTATGTGCCATTGATTCAGAACCAGCTCACAGCTGACTCTCCATTGAGTTTTCAGAAGCTGTACATTGTGTGGGAGGAGATTGCCCATGTTCTCTGCAGAGCAGCTGGTGGATTTTAATTATGTACAGCACAATGTCTAATCATCAAGCCACCAGACTCACTTAACAAACATAGTCAAGATCATAGAACTAAATAGCAGGAGCAAATTAGGAAAAGTAGCCAATTTTACTCCAAAGCATTGGCTTTTTTTGATAAACTATAATTCTCTCAATTGAAAGATGGTGCCTAAGAACTCTTACTTTAATTCTCAACAGTGTTTCTCAACTATGGTCAACTTTGCCCTCCAAACTTCAGACATTTGTCCATGTCTGGAACCTTCTGGGGAATTTTAGTGACACAGTTTATAGAAAGTTGAGCTCCTAACCCACAGGCTACAGCCCTCTTGTTCTTCAAATCCATTAGTGGCTCCACAGTAGAAAGGTGCACAACCTCCTTCCATTCAGTTTACAGCCTCGGAAACAAAATAAGCCTCCGCTGTGCGTCGATTTCCAGTCTATAACAATGAGAAGCAAGGGCACAATTTTCTTTGTTACAACTGGTGAAAGAGAGCATCTAGAGGCCAGGGATACTCCTGAAAAGTCTGTAACCCTCAGAACAGCTCCTTGTATAACAAGGAGCCATGCCATTTAAAATGTCAGTAGTTTTGAGCTAATTTTGTGTGTGTATCTCTCTCATATGTCCATTCTGTCCCATCACAGATGACAGTAGTCTCCTGAACCTAACTCCCTACCCTCTGGTTAGAAGACGGAAGAGAAGGTTCTTTGGGCTGTGTTGTCTTGTCTCAAGCTAAGCAGTTCCTCTTGAAAACTCACCATTGGGAAGACCTGAAAAACCGCAGAACCCAAGGACCTCCACTCAGCTGAACCACAGTTACTGGCTTTTGACTATGTTTTCTATTGCCCCCTATTACTTTTATCTGCATCCCTCTGCCCTTTTCAGTGATTTTACATGTGAAAGCAGCTGCAGTAAAGGGAGAAACAAGAAGAAAGAAAAAAACAAGCAAACCCAAATTCAGAAAAGCAGGCTGTTTTTAAAAGGATTGTTAAAGCCGACATTGCTCATGTCTGCTCTAAAACTCACATCATACTAGATGCAAGAATTATGATTTTTAAATTATTTAAAGGTTTTTTTAAATGTATTATACAGAGCAAAAATATTTCATGTATAATAGTATACCTATAGCTCTTGCTAACCTAATGTTAACAATTTACCATATATGAAAGAAGTCTTTCAATGTATGAATCTATGTAAAATTGCAAAACTGTACTCAAAATTCCAACCTATCAATATCACTAGAAGAAATAGCTAACAAAACTTATGCCACCTCACTGATTGCTTTTCTCTGCACTCATTCACGTTTAGTCTTCCACTCTGTCTTAATCTAAGAGCTTAAAAAAATTTAAAGTATCTTACTTTATAATGGAACAAAACCATATATGAAAAATAGCTAAATTTTGTAAATACACAATAATCCTAATACCTTCATATAACGCACATGGCAACTAATTTTCTTTTCATCCAATGTTGTCTTTTTCAACTTCTTGGAGAATGAAGTAATCCAGTTAGGAAATGGTATAGTTACATAAACAATTACCCTCACATGTAAAATTGAATATTATCACATTTTGTTCTAATTGAAATTTGAAGCATGGTGTCTGCACATCAGCATAGTGTTAACTCTTATAGGGCATGCTGGAATTAGCTCAGATTGTTAAATATTTAACATTTTACATTGTTAATATTTTTTTTAGTTATGCTAAGCTTGTCTCATTTTAGATGACTATGCAGATAAGATTTTTCCAATGTGTATTCAGTGTCTTGTTTTTGCTAAGTATCTGGAAAGCAGGGCACATTAAGCAATACTATATTTTAGGAACGAGGAAGCCACGTGCTTTGTTTTTCTGCTCACAGCTTTGTTGTGATTTTCCTCCATTGCTAACATGGGACAAATGTTGTTCTATTTTTCCCTTGTTCTTCCTTTGGCCCATTTCCCAGACAGAATTTCCCATGGGTTGAGAGATCAGGTCTTTGCACTTCTTTTCTTATTTCCCATGGTCTGGAAAATCTTAAAATCAGACAGGAGACATCATTTTATCCGGGACTTGGTTTTTATCCCAACCCTCTCTTTTCTCAACATTTGTATACACAGAGCATTTATCTGCCCTCCAATATTTTTACCTAAAATTTAAGTCTTTTAAAGATTTCCGCTTTCATGAAGATTAAGAGAAGAACAGGTGAATTACTAGAATAAAAACTGCATTAGGTTGAATCATATGAAATTGCTGATATTCGACTGTTTTTGACCTTCATAAAAGGCCGTTTCATATGCTTTGATCTAATATCTGATACTGTGGACATTATTCTTCTAATTGCCTTCTAGCTATTTTGATTGAAAGTGAAAGAATTAAGTAGTTGAAAGAGATCTCAACAGCTATGCAGGTCTCTATGTAGATCATACCAGCTGTTTGTTGACCTTATCTTTAGAATTCAGCGTTCTGCTCTAGTAGACTGATCACTAATGTAATGCTATCAGTAGGTCCAGCTTTACATAAAAAAGTTGCCATTAAAAAGTTACGTGTGAAGTATCTCAGTTTTCTAAATCAAATACTTAAAAAATATTTGTGTGCCTATGCTATTTAAAGATTTGTGAGGTGAATATTCCCTTTGTAAAGCTAGTAGCCATATATAGATTTACCTGGTCTATAGACTCTGATTTTTAATTAAAGTTTAATATCCTTTCTTCAATCTGGTTTAAATAGATGAGACCATTTCTCTTTTCATCTCCTGATGGTCTACTGTTTTCAAAATTATGCCATAGCCCAACTGAGTATGCTTTCATTCCCCATCTCTCCCCTTACCTTTTAACTACATTGAACTGTTAGCACAACCTAGCTCCTACTAATCTGTGCAAACCTATTAACTGATAGACCTAACCTTTGTATTCTGCATGTTCTTCTAAATGCCTGGCTCAAATCACTTCTGCTTCATTAATTTGTGTTCACTCTTGCCTTAGTCTCTGTGTGAAAGTACCACTTCTCTTCCATCCAGTTGCCCTTTACACAACTGAAGACTGTTAATAAATTCAGGTCTCACCTCCATGTCTGAGAGGCTGTTGAAGCTATTCATGGAGATGGGAATTTGTCTGATAACCTTAGCCAGGCTTTCCATATCTAAGGTAAATAAATTCAGTTACCTAGCTTTTATTCATAGTGCCTGTTTCATAGGCTTTGGTTGCTTTTTGTAGTTCATGTGGACACATCCCAACATTTATAGAACTTCCTTCAGTTGCAGTCTTAAAATTAAGTTTAATGCTCAAAATCCTGATAACTTAAGCTACTCATAGTTGCAATAAGCAGTTCACTTTTAGACAGGCCAGTGCTCTTTGAGCATTGACTTCCCTCTCTTCTCACCTATACATGATTCCATGAGATAGAAGAATTCCACTGTTTTCACTTTATCTTGGTAGTTAGCTTTTAGATAAGCAAGTACTCCGGATGGGAGGGTCTCTTGGGATAAGAACATTGAACCCAGAGAGTATAAAAATATAGGGTTTTTTTCATTGCGTGAATCTACATGCTTGAAACAGAAAAGAATATAAACATATGCCACATAATCATTCATTTTACCACCATAACTTCCCAGATCCCATTAATTCCTCCTAATCCCTCCTCTCCACAACATAAAAGGCAATACATACTCTTTGTGGGAGATTTTGGAAAATACCATTAACAACAAAAAAAGTCACGTGAATCCCACAACCACAACATTGTTTAAAATCACATTTTCCACAGTTTCAATCAGCTAGTAATAGGTACCAAAGCAGGAAGAAATGTCTACAAAGCTATCACTTTAAAAAAAAAAGTGTCCCCTGCCTTCCATCTAGGAATATACATGGCAAGCTTTTAGCAATGTCATTGTTTGGGGGGAACAGACAGCTCTAGAAATAGCACGGGCCTGTTCCCTCATCTAATGAATCAAAGCTCTTGGGGGAATTCTAAATTCTCCTTGACCATTTTTGTCCCTTGGTGCTCCCAGAAATATGGTTCAGACTCTTACTGTTTGACAATACTGCCACCTACTGCATGTGGAACTATATAGTGAGAGTGAAAATAAATATATCAGAAGGCATATACTTATTTTAGGCAACAAATGAATGGGTCAGGTTAACAGTAATCCAGACTTTGAAATTTTCAACTTTGTTAAGGATTATCAGCCAGTGTAACTTCCACCATATATCTGTACCTGAGCAAGGATAAACTTTCTAACTATACCTATGCTAAGAAAAGACAATCCATTCTGTCACCCTCAGAGCAGATCATTAGAATTAAACATAAAGCCAAGAAATAGCCCCAAGAGAAAATAATTGATAACATTACACAATAAAGTTGATTTAAAAGAGGATTTACTATAATGGCATTTCAAATAGAAAAAGTTAGATTATTAAGTAAATTCTTGGAGGGATGACTGGTTAACCACTTGAGGGGGAAATATTAATGAGATTTGTATCTCATAATATCAATTTTAGTTAATTCAAAGTAAAGATACAAATACTAAAGCATATAAATAAACATGGAAAATAAATTTGCAACCAGATGAGTATTTACCCGATTTTAATATTGTATTTTAGATGAAATCTTTGTAAGCTTGACACCAAAGGGAGAAACCACGAAGGAAAGAAGAATGGGCTTGACCAATTTAAAATGCAAATTTCTATGTGATAAAAAATAAGCCACATGAAAATAAAAGACTTATATATGCACAGAGTATGTATTAATATATACTTTTATTATGTACTAAGAGTTTTAGCACCTTTGAAAAGTTTCTATAACCCACTCCTGTCAATCTCCTCCAACTCATATTTTCCCATTTCATTCTAGCCTCTTCTTATTGTACTTTTTCCACTATTTCTTATTTCATTCTTCCCGCTAAACTGAAAGTTCAAGAAGATAGCAACTATGTTTATCTTACTCATATCCCTGACCCCTAAAATAGTGATACAAAGCTGGTGCTGAAAATATATTTCTTGAATGGTTGAATAATGAATGCGTCAATTTAAAAAAATGACTCGAAAAGAATCAGGCTTTCCAGTAGAAAACTGAGCGTAGGATACAAATTTGCAAAGCAACATAAAAGAAAATTGTTGTTGTTGTTATGTGCCGTCGAGTTGCTTGCGACTCATAGCGACCCTATGTACAACAGCCCTAAACTCCGCTCTGTCCTGTGCCAATCGCAATGTCTCTGACACTCCCATCCCAATTATCCCAGTCACTGAATCAATCCACCTCATAGACTTGAAAACTTAACCTCCTTTGCCGTTTCTGTTATCTAAATGTGTTCTGTTGTACATAGGGTTTTCAGAGGCCTGCTATTTCAGAAGTGGATGGCCAATCCTTCTTCCTAGTCTGTCTTAATGTGAATGTTCAGACTTAGAGAAGTATCGGAGAGACCAGCAAGTTAAAGGTATATAAAAGAAAATAGTACACTGATTAAAAATAGGAAATATATTTGAGCGTGCTAGTAATCAAACTTTCAAATTAAGGATGTGATCTTTCTAATATTATCAGCAAAGAAAAAAATATAAAAACTTTAAATCCCCAGAAATAGAAAGGGAGCATCAAAATTAACATCTCTTTCACAGTTCATGAGATTGCAAATTGATTTTGGAAAATATCTTGGCAATAAATTTTTCAAAAGCCTTAATAATGTACATGCATGCTAGCTTAGTTATGTAATGCTGCTATAACTGAAATGCCATGAGTGTCTTTAACAAACAAAAGTTTATTTTCTCATAGTGTAGAACACTAGAAGTCTGACTTCAGTATGCCAGCTATAGGGGAAGCTTTGCCTGTCAGGTTTACAGGGGAGTCCTCATGGCTTCTGAACTTTTGCTCCTGAGAGATCTTCAAGTTGCTTGTCATCTCTCTTGCTCCATTTCTGTTTGCTGACTTGAACTTAATCTCTTTCTTATCTCAAAAGAGATTGGCTTAAAATACACCTCTTACTAATCTATTCCACTAACATAACAAAGATAAAGCATTCCCAAATGAGATTGTGACTACATGCATGTTATTGTTGTTATATGCAGTCCAGTTGCCTGTGACACATGTAAAGAAGTTAAAATTTACACCATATGTTTTGAAGGTATATGGTTGCATCAATAACATTTAGTAATTCCTTTAGAAAAATATCACCCTCCCCCCAAAAAAGAAAAAAGCGAGCTAAACTAAATGCATTCATTTATTCAAGAAATATATGCAAGAAATTATATTTACATAAGTATTATCTGGAGAAGTAGAAAAAAATGTAATATGGCAATTATGTTGTTCTGGGCTGTTGAGACAGAACCAACTCATAGCTGACCCTCCAGTGGATTTTCAGAAGATGTAAGTTGCACTGAAGGAGATTTTCTTTCATTCCATGGAGCAGTTGGTGGATTCAAACCACCTGAATCTGGGTTGGTAGTGCAACTCCTTACCCAGTAGGCCACCAGAGCTGACACTTACAGAATTGCTTAAGACACTTACATAATAGCTTAAATATGATACATTATTTCAATAGTGGAATACATGTGCCAGTTAAAATAATCACTATATTTTTATTTCTTGAAATATATAAGCTATACTGTTAAAAGAATGAAAGAAAGTCATAGAGGACTATCTGTGGTGTGATCTCATTTTAAAAGATATTCATGCACCTGTGCATTAAGAGATCTGACAGGAGACTTGCCAAAATATTAACAACATTTATCTCGGGGAGGTGAGATTTAGAGTAATTAATTCTGTTTTCTTTTTGCATATCTGTAATTTCTTATTTTTCCACAGTGAGCATGTAGAATCTGTATAAATTTTCAGGGAATAAACAACAGTGTTCACAATATATATTAATGAAAAAAATGTTATAATACAGTATGTATAGTATGACACAATATTTGTAAAAAATTATATATAAATATATCTATGTATGTATATATATGCATAAGAAAGCTAGAAGGACATACACTATAAGATGTTCATAGTAGTTATCTATGGGTAGCAGAATTATGGGTGATTATTTTTTTCTTTTGCTTTTCTGTGTTTTCTAATTTTTCTACAATGAACATGTATTACTTGTGTAATAAAAACTAATAATAAAAGTTTTAAAAAATAATGAAAAAGTAAGTGAGACATTGCGACTCACCATCTGGTCTCATTCTATCTTCCCCCCCCCCCTTGTCTTGGCTTGTTCCTTCCACTCCACATAAGGGAAGAAGCTGGGTAGTGGAGATACAGAGATCAAACACTGGGGCTCCACAACTCTGAAGACAGAGAGAAGTAGACAAGTCTAGGTGGGAGGATGGAAGATAAGGATGGAAGGAAGAAGGAGGCAGCAATGGAGGAAGAAAAGGGAATAAAGAAAGGCTAAACAAAGTATGGTATGCAATCAGTGACAGGAGTAAAACAGGTTTGAGACAGTTTTTCTCTAACAGCAGTAATATATCTCTAAATTCAATTCTTCATAGGGATGGAAAATAAATAAATGGATTAAATGAAGTCATTTTCCTTACCAATAAAGGAATATAGATATATACATGTCTGGAAAGAATGTCGAAATTCAATTCCAAAAGGACCGTATCCAAAAGGTTTTCAAAGACAAGTTTTTGATGTCTGGCTAGCTATCAAAGGCAGTAGGTACCACATGCTGCACAGGACAGAGTTAAACAGATGTTCATCTGAATCCCAGCTGTGCTGCAAGCCAAGTACATGACTGTGGTTAGCCAGTCCAATGTACATTATCTCCCTTCTTGATTTATTAAAAATTTTATTTATACAGACATTACGTTTTAAGTAGGCACAAATCACCTCAAGATTCCATTTCCAAACCTCTCTTGCATATGAATGTTATTGTTGTTGTTATGTGCCATCGAGTCATTTGCGACTCATAGCGAACCTATGCACAACAGCCCTAAACCCTGCTCTATCCTGCACCAACCACACTGCCTCTGACACAACCATCCCGATTACCCCAGTCACCAAATCAATCCATCTCATAGAGGGTCTTCCCCTCCTGCGCTGTCCCTCCACTCTCCCAAGCATGATGTCCCTCTCCAAGGACCCGTCCCTCCT
>NW_006400004.1:1590601-1602662 GCF_000299155.1 Elephantulus edwardii
AAAGCAAAATACTACAATGAAATGTGCGAGGAGCTAGAGTCAGAAAATCAAAAGGGCCGAACTCGCTCAGCATTTTTTAAGCTCAAGGAACTGAAGAACAAATGAATGTTATTACATAACTAAATATTGATGAATGGGATGTGAGTGTAAATGCACTGTCTCCAGTGTTTGTTGTTGTTAGATGCCGTTGAGGTGAATACAACTCATAGCATACCCTATGAACAACAAATCTGAACCCTGTCCTATTCGGCGCTTTCCTCATCATCTCTGACGCACGTGAGCCTATTGCTACAGTCATTGTGTCAATCCATCTTGTTGAGGGTATTCCTCTCTTTCAATGACCCTTCATCTTTCCAAGCATGAACTTCCTCTCCAAGGAATAACTTCTAGTGACATGTCCAAAGTATGTAAGATGAAGCTTTATCATCTTTGCCTCTAAGGAGAATTCTGGCTTCGCTTTTTCCAAGATATATCTGTTTGTTCTTTTGGCTGTCCAAGATATTAATTTCTCTTCTTCACAGTTCAACATCACACTCAGAGATATCAATTCTTCTTCTATTATCCTTATTCATTGTCAAGCTCTCAGATGCCAAGCCATCAGAGCTCCCTTTCAGATGCATAGCAAGTGACAGAAAGATCATGGCCTGAGTCAGGTGCACCTTAGTCTTCAAATTGACATCATTGCTCCTTAGTAATTTGGAGGGGTTTCTGACAGCAGAGGTGCCCAACGTAATACATCTTGTAATCTCCTGCATGCTGGTAGAAGGGTGTTGATTGGGGATCCGAGTAAGATGAACTCATTGACATATTCAATCTTTTCTCCCTCTATCATGATGTTACTGCAATAGCATTTTTAAGATGAAAGACATGTACTTCCATGCCCCTTTTCTTCTCATTCAACTGCACTGAGAACATCATAAAAGAAGCTGAAGCATCCTTCAACTACAAATGAACTCCAACAATGAAAGTGACAACATGGCCTTAGTAATGATTTGCACTACCAATATCCACAAAATAACTGTGAATAATAATAAAAAAATATTTTTAATATTTAATCATAAGATGAATCGTCACATAAAAAAAACCCTGTTCAAAAAATAATTAGCTTCTCTAAGCCTCTGTTTCCTTACAGTAAAATAAGGATGATAAGATCATCAATATCACAAGTCTCAAACAAAGAAGTACCAAATTACTGGCATAGAATCAAACCTGTTTTGTAATAAACTACAAATAAAACATTAATGATAAAAGCGGCACTACAAAACAGTGGCAAAAGGAGATCTTGTACATAAATAATATTTCTAAATCAAATAACCGTTAAACTTCTATCATCCCTTTTCATTGCCAAGCTCTCAGATGCTAGGCCACTAGAGTTGCCACTAGTTCAATTCCATATAGAAAAAAAAAATAGCTTGACTCTTGCTTCAACAATACAAAAAAATAAAGCCCAAGTTGATTATTGATATCAAGATAAAAGATAAAATAATAAAACTCCTTCAAGATTGAAGTTGCTTTTATGTGCTGTCATGTCAGCAATTCCAAGAGAAGCAGGCCTGAATCCTGCCCTATTCTGAGCCAATCTCACGATCTCTGACTGATCTGACCCCATTGCCACAGTCACTGTGTCAATTCTTCTCATTCAGTTTCTTCAGCTCCTGTGCTGACCGTCTACCCTTCCCAGAATGATGTCCTTCTCCAAGGACTGGTTCCTCCTGGAAACATGTCCAAAATATGTGATAATGGAGTTTGAAAATACTTGCCTCCCAGGAGCAACCTGATTTCACTCTTTCCAGGACAGATCTGTTGGTTCTCTTGGCAGTCCATAGTATGTTCAATACACTTATCCAATGCCACAGCTCAAAGGCAACAATTCTTCTGTCAATCTTAGTCATTGTCCAACTCTCTGATGTATAGCAAAGAATTGAGAAATCATGTCCTGGATCAAGCATTTCTTAGTCTCTAGACTGACATTGTTGTTCTTTAGCACTCTGGAGAGGTCCCTGACAGCAGACTTTCCTAAAACAACTCATCTTTTGAATTCCTAACTTCTGGTGCCAAGAGGGTTGATGTGGTTCTGAACAAGATAAAATTGTCAACAACCTCAATCTTTTTGATAACCATTATGATGCTGCTGAATGGGCTGGTGGTAAGAATATTTGTCTTCTGATGTTGAGATGCAATCCATATTGAAGGCTGCCGTCATTGACCTTCTGTAGAAAACTCTTCAGGTCCTCACCAGTTTCAGCAAGCAAGGTTGTGTCATCTACATAATATAGGTTGTTGATGCCTCTTCCTCCAATGTTGATGCTACATTCTTCTTCATAAAGTCCAGGCTTCGAGTTGACCTGTTGTGTATATAAATTGAAAAGCTCTGTAGAAAGGACACACTCTTGACACCCTCCTTTCTTGCTTTTGAACTGCACAGTATTCCCTTGCTCTGTTAGTACAACAGCTTCAGGTATTGGTTTTATATTTGCATAATCAAGCGTTCTACAGGAATATATCTTCACCTTTACTGAGTTGAGAAATATCTACTACAATTCTGCATAGCATATTCTATTATATATAGTTATTGTGTAGCGTTGATCATAACAAACCCATAGCCCCCTCCAGTGACAGTTTCAGAGGCAGTTAATAGCATCAAAGGATATTGCCCTTCCTTCTCTCATGGAGCATCTGGTGGCCTTAAACCAAGGGCCATCAGGATTGTGAACCAAATGTCATCAGGATTGTAGCACATCTTCTTGATACTAGGCCACCAGAGCTTCCCATTTACATGGTTCAAAATTAGAAAGTGTGTCAGGGATGTGTTCTATCTCCATACTTTTCAATCTGTATGTAGAACTGATCATTTTATGAGGAGGAGTGTGGCATCAGCATTGGAGAAAAACTCATTAACCACCTATGTTAGGCAGATGATACAACCTTGCTTGTCCAAACTGTGGAGGACCTAAAGCATTTGCTGCAGAAGGTCAAGGACTGTAGTCTTCAATATAGATTGAAGCTTAATATCAAGAAGACAAAGATTCTCACTACTGGGCCAATTGGCAGCACCATGATGGATGAAGAAGAGATTGAGATTGTTAACAATTTTATTTTGCTCAGATCCATAATCAACACTCTAGGTAGTCAAGAAATCAAAAGACAAATTGACTGCATTGGGGAAGTCTACTGTCTCAGGGATCTCTCCAAAGTACTAAAGAACAATGGTGTCAATCTCAAGACTAAAGTGCACCTGAACCAGGCCAAGGTCCTCACAATGACTAAGGATGATAGAAAAAAAATTGATGTCTTTGATCTGTGGTTCTGGAGAAGAGTATTGAACATACCATGGACCACCAAGAAACAAATAAGCCTGTCTTAAAAAGAAAGAAGCTAGGATTTTGAAGCTCCATCTTGCATACTGTGGGCACATGGTCAGGAGGGACTAGTCTTTAGAAAAGTACATCATATTTGTAAGGGTGGAGGGACAGCACAGGAGAAGACAACCTCAGATGACATGGATTGACACTGTAACTGGGGTAATGGTATTAGATGTGTCAGAGTCAGTGAGACTGGCTCAGGACAGGCCAGGGTTTAGAGCTGTTATGAATAAGGTTGCTATGAGTAGCAGGTGATTCAATGGCACACAATAACAATAACAAAAACACACTATAGATAGGAGAAGACAAGCAGTCTTCCTATGCAATTTATAGACTCTGAAAAACCCACAGGATGATCAACTATGAGTTTATTCCAACTCAAAGACACATAATAGCAACAATATAATAGTTAATGGTAAGTCGTTTTGCAGAGTGATCTGCATCTTAAATGAATATCTGTGATGTCAAGATATCTTTTTATATTATCTTGTAGAACTTTATTCTTTTTCCTTTTACCTTGAGATCTGTAATTAACTTGGACTTAATTTGTGGAAGTAAAAAGGACTTAAGACACTTGCTGCAGAAGATCAAAGACTACAGCCTTCTGTATGGGTTGCAGCTCAATAGCAAGAAAACAAAAATCCTCACAACTAAATCAATAAGCATCATCATGATAGATGGAGAAAAGATCGAAATTTTCAATGAGCTCATCATACTTGGATCCATTTTGTGGCAGCACTCAAGATTCACTAGATGTATTATATTGGGCAAGTACACTGTCAGGGATAACTCCAAATTACTGAGGAGCAACGATGTCAGTTCTTATCAAATCCTTGCTAAGAATCTTAAAATTGGACAGTGAATGAAAATTATGGAAGAGGAATTGATGCTTTTGAGTTATGATGTTGGAGAAGAGTACTGAATATCCCATGGACTGTCAAAAGTCAAAAAAACCTAACAAATGTCTTAGAAAAAGTGCAGCTAGAATGCTCCTCAGAGGCAAGGATGGTGAAGTTTAATCTCACATACTTTGGGCATGTTGTTTTCTAGAGGAGGCTATTCATTACAGAGGGGCATCATGCTTCAGAAGGAGTAGTTCAGAGAAAGCAAGAAAGACAGTCAGATGAATTGACACTTACTGCAGCAGTGGACTAGAGTGTATTAGAGATGGCACAGAATAGAACAGAATTCAAATCCGTTGTTCATGTGGTTGCTATAAGTTGTACACAACTTGGTGGCACATAACAAAGCAGTATAGAATGTTGGTATTGAAGAAGAATACTGACTATTCCATGGACTGCTAAAAAACCATCAAGTTTGTTATGGAGGAAGTGCAATCAAGGTGCTTCTTAGAGGCAAGGAAGATGAGACTTTGTTCCACTTACTTTAGGCAAGTTATCAGGAGAGGCTAGTCTTTGTAAAAAAGATATGCTGAGAAAGTTGGATAGTAAGAGAAAGAGAAGACAATCAACAAAATGGATTAGCACAGTGGCTGCAATAGGCGACTTGAGCATATCAGAGATGATAAGGACGGCACAGGTTAGGACAAGGTTCAAATCTGTTGCTCATAGGGTGGCTATATGTTGTAGTAAACTTGATGACACATCATAACTATAACTATACATAGGTAGTCAGGAAATGGGAAGACATTTTATTGGGCAAGTCCTCTGTCATGGACTTCTCCAAATTACTAAGGAGTAATGACATCTATTGGAAGACGAAAGTGTGCCTGATTCAAGCCATCATTGTTTTCATTGTAGCACATCTGAGATCTGGATAAATAATAGAATGACAGAAAAATAATTGATGCCTTTGAGTGGTGTTAAATAAAAATAGTGAATATCCCATGAACTAAAACAAATAAAACAAAACAACAAAACAAAAATTGTCTTGAAGAAAGAGAGCCAGAGTGCATCTTGGAGGCAAAGATGATAAAGCTTCATCTAACATACCTTGGGAATGTTACTAGGAGAGGCTATTCTTTGGAGAGGGACATCATGCTTATAAAAATGGAGACATAGTAAAACAGAAGCAGACCCTCAATGAGCTGAATTGACACTGTGGCTTCAGCAGTAGGCTCAAGGGTATCAGAGATGATGAGGATGACAGAAGATAGGACATAGTTCTGATCTGATGTTCATAGCGTCACTAGGACTTGTACTTGACTCAACTTGCACCTAAAAACAACAACATGGTAGCCTAATCTGTAGGTAGTTGTACTGCTAATCCACAGGCCATACTTCCCCAGAAGTTTGAATCTACCAATGATTTGAAGTTGTGAAGAAAGGACAGGACAGTGTTTTGTTATGCCATGATTAGGGTCAATATGGTTCAGAACTGTCTTGATGATGGTCCAACATGTTCAATACTTTCATTGAACACCAGTGAACAGAAAGCAAAAAGTCATTATAATGGTACAACCACTCTGAAAGGTAGTTTGGCATAAATTCTTTTTCTGTAATCCTATTCATTGTCCAACTCTCAGATGCATAGCAAGTGATCGGAAAGATTATGGCCTGAATTACACACACCTTAGCCCCAGGAATCAATGGGATACCAATTGTCTTGTTTCAATTAACAGATGCAGCCTTGAAGGCATTCACCAGTCTATACCAGGAAATTTGGAGGACAGCTATCTGGCTATGGATTGGAAGACCATATTTGTTCACGTTCCTAAGGAAAGTTATCCAACTGAATGTGGAAACTATTGAACAATATCATTAATATCACACGTAAGCAAAATACTGCTGAAGATCATTAAAAAATAGCTAGAACAGTACATAGGCAACTTCCTGAAGCTCAAGCAAGATTTAGAAGAGGCCATACCATCAGGGATGTCTTTGCTGATGTCAGATGGATCCTGGCTGAAAGTAAAGAATACCAGAAGAATGTCTATTTGTGCTTTATTTATTATGCAAAGGCATTTGACTGTGTGAATCACAAAAAGTTGTGGCTGACATTGAGAAGAATAGGAATCCTAGAGCACTTAGTTGTGCTTACGAGAAACCTATACCTGGACCAGGAGGCTGTTGTGTGTACAGAGCAAGGGAACATTGGTGCAATAGTGAGAACTTTTGTCTTCTTGATGTTAAAATTTAATCCATACTGAAAGCTGTAATCCTTGATCTTCTGAAGCAAAGGTTTAAGGTCCTCCTCACTTTTAGAAAGGAAAGTTGTGCCATCTGCATAAGCATGTTGCTAATAAAAGACAAAAATATAATAATAATAATATATTAATGAGAAAAATAAAGGTGGTGTCATTAAGGAATCAGTGATAGAAATTATTTGAAGGAGTTTTACCTAAACTATGCAACCAGATTTATTAAGGAAGAGGTAATAGAGTAGGTTTGCTGTATTTTACTAGAAGTTATCCATAAAAGAGAATAACTTATATAGGAGTTGTTATTACGTGCCATCACAAGGGATCCTTCAGTGGATTTTCAAAGGGCGTAAATCACACAAGAGGTGCTTGTCTATCCTTTTTCCTTGTAACAGTGGATTCAAACCACTTGTCTTTGATTTGGCACCACAACTCCTTACCCATCAGTTCACCCTTATGTAGGATAAATAGAAGACAATTGAAGAGGGAAAGTTTTAAGAAGGTTAGAGGGAAGCATTGATTCAAATTCCACTCTTGTATTAGAATCCTTTGAGAACTAGAAATAAAATACACAAGAATTGTGGTCTACATCAGATTAACAAGGCAAGAAATCTCTGGAAGTGGAATTTGAGTTATAGTATCTTCTTTTTTAAAATTCTAAATACAACCAGTAACATTGATAACCACTTCCACATTGAAACAGGGCAAAGTCATGTTGGATGAGTCCAGATGCAGGTAGTTTAATGGACTTTGTAGTGGCAAGATTAGCCAGTTCTTTCTTGATTGTTTCAATTTTCTTTTTGCTGAGGTGGATTTGAACTACATTCCTTAGAGATTGCAGTGTACCGTTTTACCGCTAGGCCACCAGCCTAGTTCACACCAGGATGTGAATTGAGAGGATATTGGAGATTTGAAGAGAGTGATGCCTAGGATAATGAACGATTTTAGGAGCTAAGAAAGCAAATTTACTTGAGAAATAGAAAAGATTGCCTTTACCAAAGGTCCACTTGAGATTGGTAGAGATAAATGTGAAAATGAGACTAAATTGGCACAGCTGTGTTTTTTCTCCAGCCACATTTGTCTGAATACAAACAAGCAGTAGGCGGAGACGTTCTTTCGTGACATTTGAAGCAGCTGGCCCACTACTTGAGTCGTCCCAAGTAAAGTTACCAAGTGGAGGCGGTTGCCTTTGGTAATTTGTCATGTCCTTCCCACTTCTAATACCAAGATGCCTCAATCTAGATTGCTCTAAGCCTGTAACCTCCCTGCCGTAATAACATTAAAAACAAAACAAAACAAAAACAAAACAAAAAAGCACAACACCCAAAAACTAATAGACTCAAGTGGAATTCTGATTTGTGGACTAGGTAAAAGAAGAAAATTAACAGTACTTTAATGACTAATAACTTGGCTCCTAACCGAAAGGTCAATAGTTTGAACCCATACCCATCAGCCACTCCATAGTGAAAAGATGTGAAACACTGCTTCCATAAAGATTTACAGCCTTGGCACAAAAGGACAAATACTGCATGATGCCACTGTTATAAAATAGGACTGACATGGAGATTTGGGGGAAACTAAGAAAAGACAGGATAAATAATGTACAAGGCATTGAAAGAGATGAGGGAGAGAACTGTATAAAAGAACTATATGATTAGGTATTGTTGGCATAACAAGAGTTCAGAATAGGAGCTGCATAGTAAAGTGGTCTGGAGGAGGGGGAGGACACAGTATGACAATGAAAGAACTTTAAAAAAAAAGCAAACTGAGGGAGCAGGGAGGAAAATGTGCAACAATGAATGAATGGAAAATCTAAGTTCCTTACTGTCATTAAAATCCCAATTTAAAAAAAAGTTCTACAGTCTTGGGAAACCTATAGGGCTGTTCTAATCTGTCCTATAGAATCACTATCAACTAAAACTCACTTAATGACCATTTTTAAAAAAATATTATTGAGTCATTATTTACATGAAGTCAGAATGTGCAAATCTCAAGTGTACTGTTTGATAATTTTGCACATTTGCACATAACAATAAGTTTTCACCACCCAAATCAAGATAATGAAACATTTTTATAACTGTGGAATATTTTCCTCATATCCATTTATAGTAACTACCCTCCCCTAAAGAGGTCATCAATATTCTGATGTCTGTTCTACTCTCCCCTAAAGAGGTTTTCAATATTCTGATATCTGTTCTCTGGGATTCGTTTTGTTTGGTCTTGAGCTTTATGTAAATACACTTATACAAGATAAGCATTTTTGTTTCTGACTTCATTGAGTAAGTATCATTTTTAAGTTTTATTCCTGTTGTTTTGTGCATCAGTAGTCTGTTCTTTTGTTTCTGTTGGGTAGAATCCCGTTACATTAGTGTACCACAATTTGTTTTGTTCTCCACCGTCGATTTGTTGTTGTGGTTGCTATTGCCGTCAAGTCAGAACTGATCCATAGCTGACCTTCCAGCGTATTTTCAGAGTTGATAGATACCTGAAGTATTTCCAGTAATTTGCTTTTATGAATCAAGTTGCTGTGCACATTCATGTTTCAAAAGTGTCCTTGTGGAAATTAATGCTCATTTATCTTCAAGTCTCCTCCCATAAAGATTCACAGCCTCAAAAATGAAATAAAAGATCTCTAGGAGTTGTAATTAACTCCACAGCAGTGAGTTTGGCTTTCAGTTTTGTTTTATTTGCATAGTTATCTAAAAGCAAATTTAGAGACTCATAGGAGTTGTATGTTTAACTTTATTGGATACTGTCAAAAAGTCTTCCACAGAGGTTATAAAATTTTATATTTCCACTAATAATAGGCTCACCAGTCTTTTTCAAGCTAAAGGAACTGAAAAACAGATTCAAGCCTTGAGTTGCAATACTTAGGTATGCTATGGGCAGAATCTTGAATTATCAAAAAAACATTCAAAGAAGATGAAATGAATATACAGAGTCATTGTTCAAAAAGAATTGGCTGACACTCAAATATTTCATGAAATACCATATGATCAAAAGCCAATGGTAGGAAAGGAATAAGGTAAGCTGCAATGAAAGCACTGGCAAAAAATAAGGCCCCAAGAAATAATGAGATACTAATGGAAATGTTTCATATGACAGAGCCCTGGGCAAGCTCACCAGTATATGTCAGGAAATTTGGAGGACAGCTGTCTGGCCCACTGACTAGAAGAGACCCATGTTTGTTCCCATTGCCTAGAAAGGTGATCCAACAGAAGGTGGAAAATATCCACAATCATTAATATCATATGCAAGCAAAATACTAGTGAGGATCTTTTAAAAATGTCTAGGACAGAAAACTGCCAGAAGTTCAAGCAGGATTTAGAAGAAGCCGTGGCACCAAGAATATTATTGCTGATTTTAGATGGTAAAGTATACCAGAACAATGTCTATTTGTACTTTATTGACTACACAAAGGCATTAAACTGTATGGATCATAACAAATTATGATCTATATTGAGTAGAATGGGAACCCCAGAACACTTAATTGTGCTAGAGTAAAACCTTTACCTAGACCAAGAGGCTGTTGGGCTAACAGAACAAGGGAACATTGCATGGTTTAAAATTAGGAGGGTTGTATACTTTCTCCATACCTATTTAATATATATGATGAGCAAATTATTTTGGAGTCTGAACTCTATTTAGAAAAGTGTGACATCAGGATTTTAGAAAAATGTGACATCAGTAATTTTCATTATGCAAATGATACAACCTTGCTTGCTGAAAATGAGGAGTACTTCAAACACTTGCTGCAGAAGGTTAAACATTGCAGCCTTCAAGATGAATTGCATCTCAATGTCAAGGAAACAAAACAAAAAAAATTCCTGCCACTGGATCAATAGACAATAGTATGATGGATGGAGAAAGAATTGAAGCTGTCAATGACTTCATCTTTTTTTGATCGTGTCAATACTCTTGATACCAGTAGTCAGGAGGTTAGGAGATGTATTGCACTGGGCAAGTCTACAGTCAGGGACCTCTCCAAGTTATTGAAGAGTGAATGACATCAATTTGAGAATTTGGTGCATCTGATTCAGATCATGGTCTCTTTTAAATCACTTGCTATGTATCTGGAAAATGAGTAAGGTTGACAGAAAGAGAATTGATGCCTTTGAACTGCAGTGTTGGAAAACAGTCATGAACAACCCATGGACTTTCAAAAGAACAAATAGATATGTCTTGAGGAAAGTGCCGTCACAGTGCTCTTTAAAAGAAAAGATAATAAAACTTCATCTCACATGCTTTGGGCAGGTTGCTAGGAGACATTATTCTTCAGAGAGAGATATCATGCTTGGGAAGGTGGAGGGGTGATAAAAGAGAGAAAGACTCTCGACAGTTGACTTGACACCGTGATTGCAGAAATGTATTGAGTGCTTGAGTGTATCAGAGATTGTTAAGACAGCACAGGGTAAGACAGTGTTCAGTTTGGTTGTTGACAGGGTTGCTATGAGTCATATTCCACTCAGCGGCACCTAACAACAACAGCAATCAATAATAAAGGGAGCTCTGTGATCTAGAAGTAAGAAGCTGCACAGCAAACCAGAAGGCACTTGATTCAAATCCACAAGCTACTCCTTTGGCGAAAGGTGGGAAATCTCTTATGTAATTTATTGCTTCTGAAAACCTACTGGAGTGTCAGCTATGGGTCAGTTCCAACTCTGGATACCCAACAAACCTCCACCACCACCAGAACTATACATGTATCCCTATTTCTTCACATCTTTGCTGATGGTTCATATTGTTGGTCTTTTTAATGGTCATTCTTTTGGGCCATTTTCATCCATGTGAGAAAGAAGGTGTCTGAGAAGACTTTCAGAAGTCAGTCACCTCAGACTATAAAATAATGCCTAAAAGATTGCTGTGCCATTTACTGCAGGATAGGATGAAATACATGTGGTGGCTACAGAGGCTTATGTGATCCTGTATTTCTTAAAACTCTCCCAGAAGAGGTCTAGTAACAGCCAGTAGGATGTTCTTCTGCCAACCAAATGGCTCCAGTGGTTCATAACCAACAGTGACTCTGTGGAAGAAAGATGAGCCATTTCTTCCCATCAAGATTTACAGTCTTGAAAACATAAAGGAGGGAATCTATGAGTTGGAATGAACTTGATGACAGTGAGGAAATTGAGTTTTAAATTTTCTCAGGGACAAAATGATGTTTACATGCAAGAACATAGTTATGATAGGTTAAGAAGTTTTACCCAGAGCCCTAACTTTCAAAGAACTAGAGGTATTCGCCAGGCAGGATGAAGATTCTTTGTAATGGAAATCAGACCAGCAATGCTTTTAAGGACATCTAGACTGGTGGCCTTGTGATAAGGAGCTGCACTGCCAAATCCAAAACGATTCAAATTCACCACCTGCTACGCAAGAGGAGAAGATGGACAATCCCCTCCCCAAGTTTTACTGAGTCATTCCTGACTCAACAGACTTATGTACCATCAAGTCATAACTGACCCATAGCTGACCTTCCAGTGGGTTTTCAGATGTAGTCAATAGCTTGGGAGGTGATTGCACATATTTTTTTTTCCCTTCAAGCAGCTGGTGGATTCAACCCATGTGCCTTTGGGATTGCAGCACAGCTTCTTTATTATTA
>NW_006400004.1:1605484-1606172 GCF_000299155.1 Elephantulus edwardii
CACAGGACAGAGCGGAGTTTAGGGCTGTTGTACATAGGGTCGCTATGAGTCGCAAGCGACTCGATGGCACATAACAACAACAACAACAATAACATATGTTAATTTGTTTACAATGTGTTGAATTCATGTATATTGTTTCTGTTTGGATTTTTTTTCACCCCCTCTCTTCACCAAACAAACTCTATGACCACATGATTTCTCCACAACCTACCTTCAGATGCACATAGGAACTTAATTTTTAGAAGGTCTCATTCAACCGTTTCATCCTCTCTTAGTTGTGCATTTCTGGCTATATTTGCAAGCCTATTTATGCTATAGGCTAGGGCTTATAAGTACAGTCTCATTTTGTTTCTTACAACTCTTATGGGTTAGTGTTCTACCCCTAGATTTCTGATCCGTCTTGAGTTCATTTTTCCACACATTTTGAGATGTGGATGCTGTTTCAATTTTCTGCAGGAGTTATCCAGTTTTGCAAGTAACATTTGTTTAAAAAGGTTGTCATTTTTCCATCTGATATGTTTTGTTTCCTTGTGAAAAACCAATTGACCATAAGTCGATGGGTTGATTTCCATATTCTCAATTCTTTTTTTTTTTTTGTGAAACTTTTCTCATCCTGATTTTACTATATTTTCATATGAGTGTTTTATTTTTAGAATTTTTTATTGTGATTTTAACAAAAGTTTACAGA
>NW_006400004.1:1606272-1616153 GCF_000299155.1 Elephantulus edwardii
CTTTATTATTATTATTATTATTATTATTATTATTATTATTATTATTATTTTAATGAAAGTTTGCAGGACTTTGAATTTCATTCATTCATTGTTGTATGCTTTCCTCCTTTCCCACCCCTCCCCTCAGGTCTCTTTTCTCTTTGAAAAGTTTTAAAAAAAATCTTTCCTTTTATGCGATCTTGCCCCCTTCCCAAGTCCACCCTACTATGCAGCTTTAATTCTGGACTCTTGCCATGACAATAATACCTAATCATATATTCCTCTCCCTCACCTATTTCAATTCAGTATACATTATTTATCCCCTCTTAGTTTTCCCTCAACTCCAACGTCAGTCCCACTTTACAGTGGCACTATGTAGTATTTGTCCCTTTTTTTAGTATTTGGCCTTTTGTGACTGAGATATTTAACTCAGCATAATTTCCTCCAGAGTCACCCATTTTGTATAATATTTCATGAGTTCCTTATTTTTCAAAGCTGCATAGTATTCCATTGTGTGAATATACCACAGTTTCTTTCTACTAGGTACCCAGAGCTCTAACAACATATCAGAAGTAGAAAAGTTCTATTATTAAGAAAAGTGGGGGAAAAGAAAAGAAAAGTACGGGTTCACATCTATAAATAAATCTTTGGAATAAATTTTATTTTGGTAACAAGCACTTTACCATCATACACAGTAATTGTAAAATCCTCTTTAACACTGCTGAACCGAATCCCACAGGGCTATTCTCAGCTCCTCTCCACAGGATAAGAGCTCCCTACAGAACATGTCTTCAAAACACAATAAAATACCTAAATAAATGTAAAAATGTTCCTTGTTCATGGATAGGAAGACTCAATAATGTGAAATGACAATCCTATCAAAAGCAATCTACATGTTCAACTCAAACCCAATACAGATACCAAATTCATTTTTCAAGGAGATCAAAAAGGAAACTGTCAAATTTGTTTGGAAAAGAAAGAGACCCCAAATAAGCAAAGCACTTCTGAAAAACAAAAATGAAGCGGAAAGCATAGCACTCTCTGACCTCAAAACACAGCAGTAGTAACAAAAACAGAATGGTATGGTACTGGTATAATGAAAGGCACATGAACCAATGGAAGAGAATCAAGAACCCAGAAATGGACTCATCGATCTGTGGTAAACTAATATTTGACAAGGAAATAAAGCTTATCAAATAGGAAAATTACAACCTCTTCAATAAATGGTGCTGGCAAAACTGGACTGCTACCTGAAGAGCTGAAACGGGATCCACATCTCACACCATACACAAAAATCAACTCAAGGTGGATCAGAGACATGAGAGTAAAGGCCAAAATGATAAAATTTGTAAGAGACAAACTGGGACCAAGCTTAGAAGGCTTAGTGTATGGAATAAAAAGACTGCCAAATACAGCCAGAAATGCACAATCCAGAGAGGATAAAATTAATGAATGTCGGGGGGATTGTGTACCAATGAGGGAGTTTGTCTTTTGCTTTTCAAGGAGAGGAGCAAACGGGGGTGGGGGAGGGGTTTGTGTGGGGAGAAGGGTGCAACAATGAATGAATGGAATTCCAAAATCTCTGTAGATGTTCATTGAAATGAAAAATAAACAAACTAAATTAAATTTAAAAAAATTAATGAATGTGACTTTCTAAATATTAAATCTCTGTGCTCATCAAGACCTTATCCCAACAGGAAGAAAAGAAAGCCTACCAACTAGGAACAAACATTTGGCAATACCATTTCAAACAAGAATCTCATAACAAAAGTCTACATAATACTCCCAGGCCTTCACGAGAAAAAGACAACACGATTACAAAATGATCAAAAGACATGAAAAGTCTTTTCACAGAAGAAGATATTTGAATGGCTAATAGACAAATGAAGAAATGCTCAAAATCACTGTCAATAAGAGAGATACAAATCAAAACCACAGTGAGATACCAACACACGCCAGTAGCAGCGGCAAAGTTTAGTAGGCCAGCAAGCAATAAATGTTGGAGAGGATGTGGAGATATGAGAACTTTCATATATTGTTGGTGGGGCTGTAAAATGGTGCAACCAGTCTGGAAGACAGTTTACAGTTTCCTTGAAAAGTTGAATATAAAAACTCTGTATGACCCAGTTATTCCACTACTAGGAATATACCCCAAGGAAATTAGAACTGAGACATAAACAAAGATTTGTACACCAATTTTCATATCAGCATTATTGACCATTACCAACAACATGGAAACATCTCAAATATCCAACCACAACTGAATAGATTGAGAAATTGTGGTATATTCACATGATGGAACACTATTTCCACTCAGGAGCACCGATTAAAAAGAAAAACCAAGCTACTTAATAAATTAATAAAAGAACTCAAACATTTTCATGCAGAATGTTTTCAACATTGAACCATGAACTACTTTATCTCAAGTATGTTTACCAATAAAAAGAGAAATCTAAAAAAAAAACAAACCCCTAAAGAAATACTGCTTAACTTGGCCAGAGAGGCCAGAGAACATGATGCTGAGTGAACTAATGAAGTCTCATAAAATCAAATACTGCATAAAACCATTCTTGTTAAAAAAATAAGGATAACTATTAACACATGTATGGGAACTCTAGGGGGAGAAGGGTGGGAATGGAGGGATGAGGATAAGTAGGGGCAAAACCACAGTTGTAGTTTGGTGGGTGGAGGGAGGGGGGCAAGGAAAGGAGAAGGATCTGGATGAAAAGATAAAGATAATGATGACCTTCAATGAGACAGATTTACACAGTGACTGCAAAAGTGGGCTCAAGAATTTTGGAAATCACAGGATGCAGTGAGGTTCAGATCTGTTGTTCATAGGGTCACTATAATTCATAGCTTGACAGCACTAACAACAACAGGTTAACACCCCATTTTCTTTACCCCCTCCCCCAGGCAGGGACCTGAAAAGGTGGGCTAATGGGGGGCATAGTTCAATGGTGAATTAATTTTATAAAAGAAAATGTATGGAATAATTGTATGAAACACAACACAAATGAAGGAAAATGTGAAACACACACACATAGAATTATCAGCAATGTTTTCCTCTATAGTTTCTGTCAAGGAGGGAGGTCTATCCTTTTGGGATGTAACCTTCTAATAAATCTATCTTTACTTTTACCTTCAGAAAAAGTTAACACTCCTCACACTGCGTATTATTAGATAGAGAGGCACTAATTCATACTCACATTCCAAGGATGAAGATAAATTTTCCTACCTTTAACTCAGGGAGCTGTAGGGTCCGAAAGAATTAGACTTTAACACAAGAATGTTATTCTTTTAACCATCTTTCATATTCCTAAATACATAAATGATATATACATATGAAGTCTTGATAATTTTTCTCTCTTTTATGTCGGTGATTTGCCTGTCCATACCTCCCAGAGTGGAAAATTGCTCCTCCTCCTTTCTTCCTAAAGCCTTTCTTTGAGCTCAAGGCAAGAGGCAAAAAGCTATTCCTTCCAGATTTAATTGCTGGTTAATTTCAGAGATTTGGTGCATATATATTCATGGGGCCTGTAGCACGTGTTAGTTGTTATTGTTGACTCAAATCCTTATTATTCTAACAACTTCCCTATGAGGCTTCCAAGAGCTTCATAGGTGACTATAACCACCGTATCTGATAATTTCCAAATGTAACTTGATTGCTTTTGAACAACAGGGCTTCTTATTTCCTGCTGAGATTTTGCATTTTTTTTATCCCAGATTTACAGAATCTGAGTCTCTGATTTAGCAAGACCCCAGGTGATTCAACACCAAGGAATCACCCAAGAGCTTGTTAAAATGTAGATTCTAATTTAGTACATCTGGGGTGGAAATGCAAGCAATCAGCCGAAGGTCAAACCAGAGTGAACACTTTGAAAACCACTATGCTAAATTCTGGTGTTGTTTGAACGATAACCCAAAGGTGGCAGTACAATAATACTTTTTGCTCCACTCTACATGTTGACGGGAAAAAGACTGGAAAATAACAGACCTGTTTTCTATTCTCACTGTGGGAACATATCTGCAAATATCTCACAGCTGCCTACTACTTTCAATATGCAAATCACCATCCTATACATGATTCATTTAATCCTCAAAATATGCTTGCACAGTAGTGATTTTCATTTTATGTAACAAGTTTCTTTGATTAATTATGATTAGTCCAATATGACCCAGCTAGTAAAAGAACAGAACTATTTCTGAAGATCAAAATTCTTTCCAGTGCACTTCTGCTTAGCAAAAATAAGTATGTTACTGTGATAATAACAAGTTATCATGTAGTTGCATAACTTATTGGACTGCTTACAGAAAGATTGGCAGTTTCCACCCACCAAGCTGCTCAGATGAAAAAGACGGGGAATCTCTTGTAAAGATTTACAGCTTTGGAAGCCTGATGGACAATGGCTATGAGTAGAACTACTTGATAACAGCAGATTTGGCTTTTGTTTTATTATGATCACAAAACACAAAGCCAAATCCACTGCAGTGGATTTCAATTCCCATTTCTGGTGACCTTCTAGTTTCTGAGACTGTAAATCTTTTTATAAGACTAGCCATCTTTCTCCTGCAGAATAGCTGGTGGGTCCAAACTGCTTACCTTTTGATTAGTAGTGCAGAATGTTGTTGTTGTTATTGTTATTGTTATTGTTATTGTTATGTGTCTTCAGTTGACTTCAACTTATAGCAACTCTATGTACAATGGATCTGATTCCTGCCCTATTCTGTGCCATCCTCATCAACTCTGACAAACTCAAGACTCTTCCTAAGAGTCTTCCTCTTTTGTACTGACCTTCCTCCTTTCCAAACATGATGTTCTTCTGAAAGGATTGGTCCCTCCTGATGGCATAACCTGTGTTAATGACTTCAATATGGATTGAGGCTCAATATAAATAAGACAAAGATTCTCACCACTAGACCAACTGGCAGCATCAGGATGGATGGTGAAGAGATTGAAATTGTTCACAGCTTTAGTTTGCTTGGCTCCACAGTCAACACTCTTGGCATCAGCAGCCAGGAAATTAAAAGATGTATTGCAATGGGAAAGTCTGCTGTTAGGTACCTCTCCAAAGTAGTGAAGAGCAATGATGTCACTTTGGAGACTAAGGTACACGTTATACAGGCCATGGTCTTTGTAATCACTTGCTATGCATCAGAGAGCTGAACAATGACTAGAGATGATAGAAGGAGATTTGATGACATTGATTTAGGGTGTTGGAGAAGAGTATTGAATATACCATGGACTGCTAAGAAAATGGACAAGTTCATTCTGGAGAATGTTAAACCAGGCTGCTCCTTGGAGGCAAGGATTCTGAAGCTTCATCTGATATACTTTGGACATGTTGCAAGAAGGAATCAGTCCTTGGAGAAGAATATCATGCTTGGGAGGGTAGAGGGATAGCACAGGAGAGTAAGACCTTGTATGAGGTGGAGTAATTCAGTGACTGGGGTAATGGGGGTAGGTGTGTCAGAGATAGTGAGATTGGCACAGGATAGCACAGGCTTTAGGGCTGTTGTACACAGGGTCACTATGAGTCACTGGTGACTTGGGCACATAATAGCAACAATGTTATACCCAAAGTATGTCAGATGAAGTTTCACCATCCTTGCCTCCAAGAAGTACACCAGTTTTACTAATTAAAAAAATGGACCTGTTTATTCTCTTGGTAGTCCATGGAATATTTAGTACTCTTCTCTAACATCACAAGTCAAAGGAATCTTTTCTTAGTCTATCGTCCTTATTCATTGTCAACTTTCAGATGAATATCAAGTAATGTAGAAGTCTATGGTTGAGATCAGGCGCACCTTAGTCTTTAAATTGACGTCATTGCGTTTTAGCATTGAGGTTTTCCTGATGTGACTCATCTTTTGAGTTCTTGACTGCTGATATCAAGAGTGTTGGTTGTGAATCCAAATAAGATGAAACCACTGAAAATGTCCATCTTTTCTTCATCTATCATTATGTTACCTACCGGACCTCTGGTGAGAATTTTTGTTTTGTTTTCTTTATATTTCTATGGAATCTATATTGAAGACTAAAATCTTTGATTTTCTACAGCAAACATTTAAAATCACCCTCACTTTCAACAAGCAAAGTTATGTTATCTACATAACACAAGTTGTTGATGAGTCTTCCTTTAATCCTGATCTCATATTCTTCTTCATAAAGCCTAGCTTCCTGATTAACATTAAGAATGGGAATCCCAGAACACACAATTACATTCACGTGAAACTTATACATAGACAAAAAGGCTGTTGTTGTTCAGACAGAGAAAGGAAGCACTGCATGGTTTAAGATAAAAAAAAAATGTGTGTCCAGCAATATCCTTTCTCTATACCTATTCAGTCTGTATTCGTCACATAGCAACCTATGTGGTTATTATAATATAGCAGTGATTTGGGGGTAAGATGCAGAAGTTAGATTACCTTGTCTTTGTTTTTTTCAGGACTTTACCAATTCAGGCATTCAAAGTCCTGCATCTAAAGAAAATATTCAGTTACTGGGAACTGAGTGTGGGGATGAGTTTTCAGAATCATCTTATCCCGTGGTATCCAGATGGTTGACCAGCAGCTCTCCCAATCTTCTAAGTAGTGCACTGCACTAACACTTTATAGTTGCTCAACAAATGTCAGTGAAATTGCAATTCCATTGTGTTCTGAAGTTTTAAAAACCAAACTTCTTTGCGGACTTTTCCGTTGATTCCAAACTCAGCATTGATAATTTTCTGCTCTACACTTACCTAATCTTAGCTTAGTTAAAGTTTTCTTGGAGTTTAAGTATGCAGCTTCCTAAAAATAATTCTTTTCCATATTTTTGTTTGCAAGTAATCATTAATATACACTGTGTTCCATGCATGTTCACTGTGTTTTATACAAACTTTCATTTATATTGTTCATCCATGTACATCACTTTTTGTACAATCATTCATATATATGGTATTTTATAGAGTTACTTATTACTGATCTATGCCTGTTATCACCCTGTCTTTTCAAGTCCCCATTGAATCTTTCCTTTTCCTTCAGCTCTCCCATCTGTACACTAACCTCTTCTAGCCTAGTTATTTTTCTTCCTTCCCCCTTTCCCACTTTTTTCCTTTTTTCTTCTCCTTATAAACATTTATACACATCTTGTTCAGTTATTCTTCTAATTTTACTTATTCAGTATAGTCTTATGCAGTATTTGTCCTTATGAGATTGAGTTTTTTCACTCAGCATAATGCTCCCGAGACTCTCCCATGTTTATATAATACTTTGTTGGGGTTTTTGTTTGTTTTAAATTTGTATTTTTTTTTCTTTTTATTGATATTTTACTATAAGTTTATGAAGAACTTGGACTTCAATTCATTCATTGCTGTACTTGTTCCTCCCTGCCCACCCAGTTCCCTTTTTTTTCTTTCATTCTTATACAGCCCCCTTCCGCAGACCACTTTACTATGCAGCCCTTATTCTGGACTCTTGTTATCAAAATAATTCCCAATCATATATGCCTTTTATATTCCTCCAGTTCTCTCCCTCATCTGTTTCAATGCCTTGTACATTATTTATCCCTCTTTTCTTAGTTTCTCCCCAACCCCATGTCAGTCCTATTTTATATCAGTGGCATTATGCAGTATTTGTCTTTTTGTGACTGAGATATTTCATTCAGCATAGTGTCCTCTAGGGTCATCCATTTTGAATAATATTGCATGAGTTCTTTGTTTTTCAGTGCTGCATAATATTCCACTGGGTGAACGTACCACAGCATCTCTTTCCATTCATTTGTTGTCGGGCACTGGGTGGTTTCCAACTCTTTGCTATTGTGAACAAACAGAAACAAACACAAGGTGTGCATATATCTGCTTGGGTGGCAGTTCTGATTTCTTTAGGGTAAATTATCAGTAATGGAATTGCTGGGTCAAATGGTGTTTCTATTTGGAACCTTTTGAGAAAGCGCCATACTGCCTTCCATAGTGGTTACACCATTTTACACTCCCACCAACAGTGAATAAGGGTTCAAGTTTCTCCACAACCTCGCGAGCATTTGTTGTTTGCTGTTCTGTTGAATTTTGCTGTTCTTATTGGGGTGATGGTATCTCATAATTGTTTTGATTTGCATCTCAGAGCTAGGGATTTTTAACATTTCTCCATGTGTTTGGTCACAATCTGAATGTTTTCTTTGGCGAAGTGTCTGTTAATATCTTGTGCCCATTTTGCAGTTGGGTTATATTTACTTTTATCTTGTTGTGGCACTCAAGTATTCTATAAATTCCAGATATAATACTTTGTGAAATCATTGTTCCTTAGTGTTGTATGGTGTTCCACTGTGTGAAGGACCACAATTTCTCAATCCATTCATTTGTTGATGAGGATTTGGTGTATTTCCATTTTCTTGCTTCTGAATAACTCTGCTATGAATATAGGTGTACACATATCTCGTTGTATCTCAGTTCTAATTTCCTTTGGGTATATTCCTATCAGTAGAATAGCTGGACATTCTATGTTTAGCTATTTAAGAACATGTCAAACTGCCTTTCAGAGTGGTACCATTTTACAATCCAATTGCACACCATTTTACATGAGAGTTCTAATGTCTCCACATCCTCTCCAACATTTATTGCTTGCTATCCCATTAAAAGGTGCTAATGCTGCTGGTGTGAGGTGATATCTCATTGTTGTTTTTGCATCTCTCTGCCAATGATTTTGAGAATTTCTTTTTTTAAAATTTCTTTCAATTCATTCTCTCTCTTTTTTTTTAAATTTTACACTGGTTTACTACAAAGTTTGTATGCATTGCCCTACACACCAGATACCTCCCACCTCCCCAACCCACTCTTCACACCGGATACCTCCCACCTACCCAACCCACTCTCCACTCATCGAACCATGCAACCCCATAATTGTGCTCCCTCCCCTTAGATCCTCACGCACGCTCTACTAGTTATCTATTTCAACAATAACTGTCTTATATAGTATTAGTCCTTATGGGACTGAGTTCGTTCACTTAGCTTAGTACTCCGGCCCCTCTTAAGTTAGGAAGTAATTTTCAAAATCATTGCTCCTGTATGCTTCATAGTATTCCATCATATGAATGCACCATAATTTCTCAATCCATTCAATTGTGGTAGGATATTTGGGCTGTTTCCATGTTCTTGCTGTTTTAAATAATGCTTTTGTGAACATTGGTGTACAAGTCTCTGTTTGTATCTTAGTTCTTATTTTCTCAGGGCGTATTCCAAGCAGTGGAATAGCTGTGTCATATGGAATTTCTATGTTCAGTTTTTTTTTTTTAGGAAAGTCAAATTGACCTCCAGAAGGATTGTACCATTTTATAATTCCACCAACAGTACATAAGAGTTCCTATCTCACCACATCCTCTCCAACATTTATTACTTGTTGTCCTATTAAACTTTGCCACTGCTGCTGGGGTGAGGTGATATCTCATTGTAGTTTTTATTTCCATTTCTCTTTTGCCAGTGATTTTGAGCATTTCTTCATGTGTCTATTTGCCATCCTAATATAATTCTCTGTGAAAATTCTTTCCATGTATTTTGCCTGTTTCATTATTGGGTTATCAGTCATTCCTTTTTGGAGGTCTTAATGTAGTCTGTAAACTATTGTTATGAAACCTTTCTCTGAAATGTCATTGTGAACGTATTTTCCCAGTCTTTGAGCTTTCTTTTAACTCTGCTGGAAAAAATTGGTATTTTTGGTTTTTAAAATGTATTCTTTTTTTATTGGTTTGTATGTATATGTTAATTCTGTGGAAAGAACCGCTGGAGAAGCTCAATATCAGCTGTGAAAACTAGGCCAGGAGCTGACTGTTGAACAGACCACCAACTACTCATATGCAAATTCAAGCTGAAGCTGAGGAAAATTAAACCAAATCCAAGGCAACCAAAATATGACTTTGAGTCTATCCC
>NW_006400004.1:1618733-1629377 GCF_000299155.1 Elephantulus edwardii
TAGGCACCTCTTATTCTGGATTATTGTTATGCAAATAATGTCTAATCATATATTAATTTTAAACAATTCTTTCCCTCATTGTTCCAATACAGTGTTCATTATTCATCCCTTCTTCTCTTAGTTTCCTCTCAACCCCCAATGTCAGTCCTGTTTTATAACAATGGCATCATGTAGTATTTGTCCTTTTGTGACTGAGATATTTCACTCAATATTCTTTCCTCCAGGCTCACCCATTTTGTGTAATATTTTATGAGTCCCTTCTTTTTCAGTGCTGTGTAGTATTCCATTGTGTGGATATACCACAGCTTCTCTATCCATTAATTTGTTGATGGGCACTTGGGTTGTTTCCATCTCTTTGCTGCTGTGAACTCAGCAATAAACTTGGGTGTGCATATATCTACTTGGGTAGCAATTCTGGCTTCTTTGGGGTATATTCCAAGTAGTAAAATTGCTGGGTCAAATGGTATTTCTATTTACAACTTTTTGAGAAAGCACCATACTGCCTTCTAGAGTGGTTGCACATTTTACACTCCCACCAATGAATAAATTTTCCAATTTCTCCACAACCTTGCCAGAATTTGGTATTTGTTGCTCTGTTGAACTTTGCTATTGTTACTGGGGTGACATGATATCTCATAGTTATTTTGATTTGCATCTCTTAGAGCTAGGGATTTTGAACATTTCGTTGTGTGTGTGTTCGTCATTGGAATATCTTCTTGGGTGAAGTATCTGTTCATATCCTGTGCCCATTTTGCAATTGGATTGTGTATCTTGTTGAGGTGCTGGCATATACTATAAATTTTCCCCAGTCTGTGGCTTTCCTTTTTATCCTGTTGGAGTTTTCTGATGTGCATAGGAATTTGATTCTTAGAAGATCCCATTCATCTATTTTATTCTCTCCTGGTTGTAGGTTTTTCAGGATGCTTGGAAGACTGTTTATGTTTGGTCTACATGTTTTATTGTACCAATACCATGATGTTTTGGTTACTATGACTGTGCAGTAAGTTTTTAGATCAGGGGGTGTGCTATGCCACCCACTTCATTTGTTTGGGTTTTTTGGTGTTTTTTTGTTTTCTGGTGTTTTTTTTTTCAAAACAGTGTTGCTTATTTGGCATCTCTTTCCTTTACAAATAAATTTGCTTACTAAGTAGGCAGTTTTCTGAGAGAGAATCAAAGTGAAGATGATCTAACACAACACAAAGCAAAACCTGTTGCATCATATTGTAGATTCTTCTTTGCTATGGAATGCATGATAGGCAAACAGTCAATGGTTTTGTCATTTCCCTTTGAATTATCCTGGGTATGTGAAGATTAGCATGCCCATGGGAACATAAAAGCAAATTTGGGATTCTCTAGAATTAAGGGAGAACGTATGTGTATATACCACAAGGCAGTGGACACACACAAATATGGACAAACAGCCCCAACACAATTCCCTGTGCATCTCCAGTAAGCTCTTCCTCATTCGTTCCATCCCACAGCAGAGAGCAGTTATGAATTAAACAAATTGTGAAAGCCAGTAGTAAAAATCAAAAGTACTTTGAACCAAAGAAACTGACTTTATCACTTACAAAAAGTCACTTTGACATTTATGACATGCAAAAAGTAAATGTAGTGTCTTTGTTTTTCTAATGTACTCAGCCCTGAGACAACTTGATCTCTCTGATTTCAGCAACTTCTTTTCTGCCTTAACAGCCCTTTAAGGGAATTGCATTCTTTTAGGTTCTTCTCCAGATCCCTCATCAAGATGGCATCTTGACACATTTCCTTGTGGAGAGGCCATTCTTCTTGTCACATTTTTTACATCTGCTGATCAAGTCTGTGACTGGTGAATTTGTAGGGCTTCCTCCTTAGCTTGAACAGATTCCTATATTACTCTCTCCTGACTTGGCTCCACACTGGCTCTCATCTCTTGTATGTCCATCCTGATAAAATTGAAGGGCCATTTTCCTTTGCTCCCTGCAGTGGGCAGTCTCGATGAGCTAATTGTGATGAGAACAGAAGCTATGAGGGAGTTACTGTAATGAAGAGGAAGTTTTGAAAATATTGAGCTTTATTTTTTTTCCCTTCTCTCTAAGTCATATTCTGGAGCTGTGGCTATTCTGTCATAACCACACAGAGTGTAAATGGGTAAGAAAGTCCTCGCAAGGAAGGGAAAGGCTGTGATGGGGGAAAGTTCTGACAAATCAGAAAAAGGGATATTTTGGCTCACTCCAGCCTCCAGGAAATGATGGGAAAGTGACAGAAAGAAAGAGAAAGTGAACTCAAGGCATTTGTTATCTGATTTGTGACCACTTGGCTGAAGTTACAAAGGTAGAGAAGACAGGCTGAGAAGAAATCTGGAAACTTCAGAGGTCCCTAAGGACTCTTGGATCACATACCTCTGGCATGCACAGTCATGCAAACTGCTATCATAGAAACTTAGGGCAACTAATTGAGGGTGAAATTGTGCCAGTTTTAGGATTTCAAGGTGTGGGGGTTGCTGTGTCTCTGCTTTATGCCCTGTAGTAGAAAAGGAGGTCCTTGATATTGCTGCCCAGAGAGCTTCCCGGGTTCCAAGAGAAGGAGCCATGTCAATTACACCATTACCTTGCTTAGGAGTATCTGAGTTAATTGGCAGGAGAAATGGGTCTGAATTTACAAGTAGAGACTATAGTACGAGTTCTCCAAGGACAGAAGATAGCAGAGAGAATAGAGATGAAATGAATAAGAAATATTCTTTACAAACACACACATATGCATTAGCACAAGAACTCAGGAAGACTGTTGCCGTTGTTGTCGTTGCCATTAAGTATAACTCATAGAGACCCTACAAATAGGTAAACGGAACCGTGCCCTAACCTGCAGCATCCTCATCATCTCTGACACACTAGAGCCCTTGCTGAAATCTTTATGTCAATCCATTTTCACTGACCCTCCATATGTACAAGCATGATGTCTCTTTCCAAACAATAGCCTCACCTAGCTACATATCCAAACTGTGCAAGATGAAGCTTGCCCTCTTTGCTTCCAAGGAGCATTCTGGCTGTGCTTTTTAAAAGATGAAATGTCCATGAGATATTCAATACTGCTTGTTGCTGTTGTTATGTGCCGTTAAGTCGCTTGCAACTCATAGTGACCCTATGTACAACAGCCCTAAACTCTGCTCTGTCCTGTGCCAATCGCACTGTCTCTGACACTCTCATCCCAATTACCCCAGTCACTGAATCAATCCACCTCATAGAGGGTCTTCCCCTCCTGCGCTGTCTCTCCACCGTACCAAGCATGATGTCCCTCTCCAAGGACCGGTCTCTCCTTACAATGTGTCCAAAGTATGTTAGCCTGAGCCTCAGAATCCTTGCCTCCAAGGAGCAGTCCAGTTTAACCCTTTCCAGGATGAATTTGTTTGTTTTCCCAGCAGTCTCGCAATACTCTTCTCCAGCACCACAGCTGAAAGGCAGCAATTCTCCTTCTATCCTCCTTGGTCATTGTCCAACTCTCTAATGCATAACAAGTGATTGCAAAGACCATGGCCCATATAAGGCACACCTTAGTCTCCAGAGAGACGCCATTGCTCTTCAGTACTTTGGAGCAGTCCCCAAGAGCAGCCTTTACCACTGCAATACGTCTTTTCGTTTCCTGGCTTCTGGTGCTGAGAATGTTGATTGTGAAGGCAAGCAAACTGAAGCTGTGAACAATCTCAATCTCTTCACCATCCATCCTGATGCTGCCAATAGGTCCAGTGGTGAGAATCTTTGTCTTCTTGACATTTGAGCCTCAATCCATACTGGAGCCTGCAGTCCTTGACCCTCTGCAGCAAGCGCTTCAGGTCCTCCTCAGTTTCAGCAAGCAGAGTTGTGTCATCTGCATGTCGCAGATTGTTGATAGATCGTCCACCAATCTTGACCCCACATTTCTCCTCATAGAGCCCAGCCTCCCAGATAATCTGTTCTGCATACACGTTGAAAAGGTATGGAGATATGACGCATCCCTGGCATACGCCCTTCCCAATTTTGAACCGTGCAGTGTTCCTTTGCTCTGTTCTGACAACTGCCTCCTTATCTAAGTATAGGTTTCGCATTAGCACAATCAAGTGTTCTGGGATTCCCATTCTTCTCAGAGTCAGCCACAGTTTGTTATGGTACACACAGTCAAATGACTTTGCATGGTCAATGAAACACAAATATACATTCCTCTGGTATTTCCTGCTTTCAGTTAAGATCCATCTAACATCAGCTATAATATCCCTAGTACCACAACCCCTTCTAATCCCAGCCTGGACTTCGGGCAGTTCCCTGCTGATGTGCTGTTCCAGTCATTTTTTTATAATCTTCAGTAGAATCTTGCTTGCATATGAAATCAATGAGATTGTTCTATAGTTTCCACACTCTCTTGGCTCACCTTTCTTTGGAATGGGAACAAATATAGATCTCTTCCAGTCAGTTGGCCAAGTGGTTGTTCTTCATATTTCTTGGCACAACTTGGTGAGCACATCCAGGGCAGGATCTGTTAGCTGAAATATGTCAATTGGTATACCATCTATTCCTGGGGCCTTATTTTTTGCCATTTCCTTCAAAGCAGCCTGAACTTCTTCTTTCATCACCATAGGCTCTTACTAATATGTTGTTTAATGAAATTCTTCTGTGTCTGCGAATTCCTTTTGATGCAGCGACTTCGCATATTCTTTCCACCTTCTTTTAATACTCCCTGGATCATTTAATATTCTGCCAAAAGCATCCTTGATTATAGAAACTCGAGGTTTGAATTTGTTCTTCAGTTCCTTGAGCTTAAGAAATGCTCAGCAAGTTCAGCCCTTTTTATTTTCTGACTCCAACTCCTTGCACATTTCATTGTAATATTTTACTTTGTCATCCCGTGCTGCCTTTTGAAATCTTCTATTCAACTCTTTAGTATCTTGAATTCTTCCTTGTGCTTTGGCTTCTCTGGGCTCCAGGTAAATACTAGGGTCCAAAATATCTAAAAGTCACTTTGGTCAGGGAGAGGTTAAACCAGAACTATTGCTAGGTACCAATGAGTGAAGCATGACTCCTGTGATCAACAGATTGAACTCTTTTCTCATCCTGTGCCATCTTCACAATCTGCATCATACTCAAGTCCACTATTGCAGTCATTGTGTCAAGCTACTACAATAAAAGTCTTCCTCCTTTTACTCATTTTCTACTTTTTAACTGTGGTATATTTATCCAAGTTTTGGTGCTTCCTAATAACATTCTCTAAGTAGATGAGACAAAGTTTCACTAACACTTTTGTCTCTAAGGAGCACCACACCCTGGTTGCACTTCCTCCAAGATAGATTTGTTTGTTCTTTCAACAATCAGTGATATATATATATATATATATTCAATACTCTTCACCATTCTTTGGTCTTTATTATTCATTGCCTAGATTTTAAATACACATGTAGCAATTGAAAATTGGGTCAAGTACACCTTCGTCTTTAAACCAACATCTTTGTTCTCTAGAAATGTAAATAAGTCCTTGACAATGGATTGTCCAATATAACATATCTTTTGATTTCTTAATTGCTGCTACCATCATTATTTATTGATTGGATTTTCTTTGGACAACTTTAGTATTTTCTACATCTTTCATGATGTTGGCTTTTGTTTTCTTCATGTTCAAGTGTTATCCATATTGCAGTCTGTAGTCTTTTATCTTTTTCAGTAACTGTTTTCCGTTTTCATAAGCAAGGTTTCGTCAACTGCATAAAGTATGTTGTTAATGAGTCTTCCTCTAATCCTGGTGATACATTCGACTTCATATAGTCCATTTGCTCAAATTATTTGCTTAGGATACAAATAAAATAGGTGTAGAAAAAGAATATATCCCTGAAACACAAATGTCCTGATTTTAAATCAGAATACCCTTGTTCTGTTCAAACGACTGCTTCTTAATCTGTGTACAGGTTTCTTATAAGCACAAGTAAGTGTTCCAGCATTCACATTCTTCTTAAGACTACCCACAATTTGTTATAATCCACATAGTCAAATACCTTCTTGTGGTCAATAAAACGCAAGTAAATATCTTTCTGATATTCTCTGTTTTCAGCCAAGATCCATCTGACATTAGCAATAATATTCCTCATCCCACAGCCTATTCTGAATCCAGCTCAAATTTTTGGAAGTTCTCTATCAATTTTGAATTCTCTTCAGTAAATTTTACTCTGTGTGATACTCACAATATTGTTCTATAACTTCCTTTTTCTGTCAGATCCTCTGTTTTTCAGAATGAGACTGATCTTTTCCTGTCGGTCAGCTTGGTAACTGTCTTCCAAAATTCTTTACATAGGTAAGTGAACACATTGATGGCTGCATCTGTTTGCTGAAACATCTCAATTACTATTTCATTAAGTCCTGGAGACTTATTTTCTGTCTATGCTGTCAGTTCATCTCTTCTTGGTCCTCCTTCAGTTCTTGGTCATATGCTGCTTCCTGAAATGCTCAATGTCTACCAACTCATTTTGGTGCAGTAGATCTGTTCTGTATCCTTTCCATCTTCTTTTGATGCTTCCTGAATCATTCAATATTTTGCCTGTAGAATTATTCATTATTGCAACTCAAAGCCGTTAATCTTTTTTTCAGTTCTTTCTGCTTGATAAATGTCAAGTATGTTCTTCTTTTCTTTATTTTTATTACTTTAGTTCTTTGTACATGTCATTTTAAGACTCTGAGTTCTCCAACTGCTTTTTGAAATCTGTTCCATTCTCTACCATCATATCTACTTGAAGCTAGATGAAACTCTGGTGGGGGTCTGTAGCAGTTCTGATGTGCATGTTGCTTTCCTATGTTTAAAAGCCAGTTACAGAGTATTTTCTAAAATATTCTTTGGTTTTTCATGTCTTTTTTTATGACCTTTTGCCTTCTTCATGTATGATGTCATCCCACAACTCATCTGGGTTTGGGCCATTAGTGTTTAAGGCATCAAACCTCTTCTTGAGCTTGTTTTTAAATTCAGGTGCAAAAATCTCCAGGCTGTTTTATAGCTCATGTGGTCTTACTTTATTCATCCTTTTGTTCAGTTTCAACATACTTATGAGTAAGTAATAGTCTGTCCCACAGTCAGACCCTGACTGCTTGTACTGAGTTTTCCCACCATCTCTTTTTACAAATGTATTCAGTTGAATTACAGTGCATTACATCAGCCAAGGTCCGTATTTTAATTGTATAATTTATATTTTTTATAGTGTTGAATATTTTATGGAAGAAAAAGTTCAATGTCACAAGAAGTGTAAAAAGGATATGTAAAGAATACATAGTAAATATGCTACAAAGAATTGTTCAGCCATTTCAGGAGGTAACATATGATCAAAAAACAATGATGCTGAATGAAGAAGTTCAAGCTGCACAATTTATATTTTTATAAATTGTATAATTTGTATAAACTGTATAATGTGTATAAATTGTATAATGTGTATAATTGTATATTTTAAAGAACTTATTGCTCTCAACCAACTCACAGCCAACCATGTAGCAGATTTTCAAAGGTTGTCAATCACAGGGAAGGAGATTGCTTAACTTTCTCCTTGGAGCAACCAGTGGATCAATTCACCCACCTTTGAGTTGCAGCACATATACTAGATCATCAGAACTTCATGAGTCACCATCTATAATTTTTAAAGGGTATTTGCAATGACTAAATCTTTGATTGTACAAAATACTATCATGCAATCTCTGGCCTCTTTTGTCTCAAAGACAATATCATCCAACCACCAGTTTTTCTTTGTTTACAAATTTTGTATGCAGTCACCATGCAAAAATATTATTATGTATGTTGACTGCATGCTCAATCACTTTAAAACTGCAAAAGTTGGTCTAAATCCTCAATTTCTTCATCTTTGACTTTATTGATTGGTGCGTACATTTGAATAATTGTATTAACAATTCTTTATGAGTGTGTCCTGGACAAGCTCAGCAGATTGTGCCAAAATATCTGGAGGACAGCTACCTGGCCAGCTGACTGGAAGAAACCTGTAATTATTCCCATTTTTTTAAAAAGGGTGATCCAACATAGTTTGCAAATTGTAGATCAATATCACTAATATCACATATAGGAAAAAATCTTTCTGAAGATTATTCAAAACCAACTGGAACAGGAGTATATCAACAGAGCATTACCAGAAATACAGGCTGGGTTTAGAAGAGGCTGTGGCATGAGGGCCATCATTGCCAATATCAGATGGATCTTGGCAGAAAGCAAGGAGTATGGGAGAATGTCTACCTGTGTTTCACTGACTGTGCAAAGACATTTGACTCTGTGGATCACAAAAAACTGTGGCTGACCTTGAGAAGAATGGGAATCCGAGAACACTTGATTGTGCTCAGGCAAAAGCTATACTAGGACCAAGAAGCAGTCATCAGAACAGAACAGAGAAACACAGAATGGTTTAAAGTCAGGAAGCAGTGTCAGGTATGTGTTCTGTCTCCATACCTATGCAGAACAGATCATTCTGGTATTTGGACTTTATATAAGGAAGAATGTGGCATCAGGATGAGAGGAAGGCTCATCAACAACCTACATTATGCAGATGACACAACTTTGCTTACTGACACTGAGGGGGGCCTGAAGCATCTGCTGCAGAGAGTCAAGGACTGCAATATTCAATATGGAATAAAATCAACATCAAGAAAACAAAGATTCTCACCACTAGATCAATTGGCAGTACCATGATAGATGGAGAAGAGATTAAGATTTTTTTCTTTTTTTTAATTTTTTAATTTATTATTAATTTCAGTAAAAATTTACAGAGACTTTGGATTTCGATTCATTCATTGTTGCACTATTCTCCCCTCCCAACCCTCTCCCCCTAGTACACTACCCTCTTGGAAAAGTAAAAGAAAAATTCTTTCATTGTTTTACAAACCCTCCCCCAGGTCCACTCCACCATATAGCCTTCGCTCTAGACCCCTGTCATGACAAAAATACCTAATCACATATCCCTTTTAAAGAGTTTTCTCCCTCATCTGTTTCAATGCAGTATACATTATTGAATCCATCTTTGTCAGTCTCTCCCCAACCCCAAGGTCAGTCCTGTTTTACAACAGTGGCACCATGCAATATTTGTCCTTCTGTGACTGAGCCACTTCACTCAGCATAATGTCCTCTAGAGTCACCCATTTTGAATAATATTGCATGAGCTCCTTGTTTTTAAATGCAGCATAGTATCCTATTGTGTGAATGAATATACCACAGCTTCTTGTTATTGTGAGTAAAGCCGTGATAAACATGGGTGTGCATATAACTGCTTAGATGTCAGTATGGTCTCTTTGGGGTATATTCCCAGTAGTGGAATTGCTGGGTGAAATGGTATCTCTATTTGTAACTTTCTGAGAAAGCGCCATACCACCTTCCACAGTGGTTGCACCATTTTACACTCCCACCAACCGTGAATAAGTGTTCGTTTCTCCACAACCTCGTCAGCATTTGTTGCTTGCTGTTCTGTTAAATTTTTCTATTCTGACCAGGGTAAGATGATATCTCACAGTTGTTTTAATCTGAATCTCTCTTAAAGCTAGGGATTTTGAACATTTCTTCATGTGCTTGTTAGCCATCTGAATGTCTTCTTCGGTGAAGTGTCTGTTCATATCCTGTGACCATTTTCCTATTGGATTATTTACCTTTATCTTGTTGTGGTGCAGATTAAGATTGTTAACAATCTTAACCACAATCAACACACTTGAAAACAGTAGCCAGGAAATCAAAAGACAGATTTGGAAAGTCTGCTGTCAGGGACCTCTTCAGAGTGCTAGAGGGCAATGATATCAGTCTTGAGTCTAAGGTGTGCCTGATCCAGGTCATGGTCTTCATAATCACTTGCTATGCATCGGAGAGCTGAACTATGAATAAGGATAGCATAAGAATTGATGCCTTTGAGCTGTGATGCTGGAGAAGAGACTGAACATACAATGGACCATCAAGAAAACTAGCAGCTTGTCACTGAGTAAAACCAAGTTTATTTCTGGAGACAGAGATTGTGACATTCCTCACATATTTTGGGCATGTTGCCTGGAGGGACCAGTCTATGGAGAAGGACATCATGCTTGGGAGGGAGGAAGAAAGTGTAGGAGAGAAAGACCTTGGGAGAAATAGATTGATACAGTGACTGGGTTAATAGGGGCAGGTGTATCAGAGACAGTGAGATTGCCTTAGGAGAACACAAGGATCAGAGCTGTTGTACATAGGGTTGCTATGAGTCATGGGTGACTTGACAGCACATAATGACAACAACATTATCCTATGACTGAAAACATTTTACTTCAAGATAGATCTTGGAACACTCTTTTTTCAAGATGAATACAATGTCATTCTTCTTCAATTTTTCTTTTTTTATTATTTTTGTCTTTTTAAAAATTATTATTAAAGTGAATTTTTATCTAATTAGTTTCCCCTGTGACAGTAGGACATGAAGTGTTGCTTTAAATTTATTATTAAATTTTATTAGTTTTAATGAACATTTACAGAGATTTGGGGTTTTCATTCATTCATTGTTGCACTGTTTTCTCTACCCTGCTCCCAAGTTCGTTCTTCTCTCCCACCTCCCAAATGTCTGTTTTATTTTTTTTATTAAATTTTATTAGTTTTAATGAACATTTACAGAGATTTTGGGTTTTCATTCATTCATTGTTGCACTGTTTTCTCCACCCTCCT
>NW_006400004.1:1633572-1636327 GCF_000299155.1 Elephantulus edwardii
CAAATATGAAAATCTAGAGGAAATGGACAAATACTTAGAAAAACGCAACCTACCTAAACTGACACAAACCGAACGTGAACATCTGAACAGACCCATTACAAAAGAAGAAATCTTCTTTAATTTTTCATTCCAAGTGTGATCATTTATAAGATCATCTGATTAAAAATGGCCAAACCCAGTCCACTTCAGCTCGCTAATACCCAGGATGTTGACCTTTTTGCATTCTATTTCTTTTCTTTTTTTTTTTTTTTACAACTCCCAGTTTTTCTTGTTCCATTTGTTAATAGATGTTTGCCACTGTTTTCTTCATTTTGAATATTGCCACATGAGTAAATAAAGGTCCTTCATTAGGTAAAACTTTACTCCATCCATGTCTTTCAGTTAGCATTTACATTAAGGCAGTTTTTCTCCAGTTGTATTTTGAGTATCTTCCAACGTAAGGGACTCAGCTTCTTGAACTCTACTCAACAATATTCTCCTGCCTTCTACAGGGCTTCCAATGAGCTTATATTTCAAAAGTAGATGGCCAGAAAATAAATAATAGATGTCCAGTCTCTCTTAGTCTCAAAGCTCAGGTGAAAGCTGTCCACCATGGCTTACCCTGCTGATATTTGAAAAATAATTTCTAGCTGGTATTTGAACCATAGTATTAGTGACATAGTTTCCACTTTCACAGCAACATGCAAGGATACCATATTATGGAGAACTGACAGATGGGTAAATAATTTTGAAAGACTAATTGTTGACTGAATAATGGGCATGGGCAAAAGAAAAGAGTTAAACATAATTATAATCTTTCATTTTCAATTTAAATTTTGCTATGTACCACTTTGTTATGGAGCAAGATGAAGGAAGATCATATGGAAGATTAGGCCAACCCCTATAAAACAATCCAGCCATATTTTGTGTTTGATTGTCAGCAGGAAAAGTACATGTGCCCTTTTGCTACTGTAGTTACTAGAACAAGGTTTTTCATTGTTGTTGTTGTTTTTAAGACTCATCAACAACCTGTATTATGCAGATAGTACAACCCTTCTTGCTGAAACTGAGGAGGACCTGAAGCACTTGCTGCAGAAGGTCAAACACTGCAGCCTTCAATATAAATTGAAGCTCAATATCAAGAAAACAAAGATTGTCAACAGTGTGCTGATTGACAGAATCGTGATAGATGGTGAAGAGATTGAGATTGTAAACACCTTTAGTTTGCTTACCTCCACAATCAACACTCTTGGCACCAGCAGCCAAGAAATTGAAAGACATATTGTATTGGGGAAAGTCTGTTGTCAGAGACCTCTCCAAAGTACTGGAGAGTGATGATGTTAGTCTGGAGACTAAGGTATGCCTGATCCAGGCCATGGTCTTTGAAATCACTTCCTATGCATCAGAGAGCTGGACCATGACTAGGGATGATAGAAGGAGAATTGATGCCTTTGAGCTGTGGTGCTGAAGAAGAGTATTGAATATACCAAACACTGCTAGGAGAACAAACAGATTCATCCTGGAGATAGTTAAACCAGGCTGCTTCTTGAAGGCAAGGATTCTGAAGTTTCATCTGACATATTTTGGACATGTTGCAAGAAGGGACCAGTCCTTGGATAAAGACGTCATTCTTGGGAGGGTAGAAGGACAATGTAGGAGAGAAAGAATCTCTCCATGAATCCATGAGATGGATTGTTTTAGTGACTGGGGTAATGGAGCAGATGTGTCAGAGACAATAAGATTGGCACAGGATAGAGCAGGGTTTAGGACTGTTGTACATAGCTTTGCTATTAGTCGCAGGTAACTCAACAGCATATAACAACAACAATGTTGTAAGTACAACTCCCAAAGACTCTATGAGCAACAGATATGAATTGAAGTGTTTAGTAGATTGATTATTCTGCATGTAGGTCTTTTGATGAATTACTCAATTAGCTAATTATGTGTACATGAATTACTATTGGGCAAACTGGTCTTCTGCTCTGTGGGAGTTTTTCAGCAAAAATAATCATCTGGCTATTTTTTTATTAATTGGTCACTTTCAACCTATAGATAAGAAAATACAGAGAATTGTCCTTCCATTGTTTTAAATTATAATTTTAATTAATGTTTAATATGATTCTGTATCACTTAAGAAACACAAACTTTGCACTAGCCAATAACCCTCTGAAGTAGATTTTTCTTGCTTTTATAACAGCACCATAAATAGGAATTTAATGAAGCATGCATGACTAGTTGCAAATCTGGTGTGAGTGGCTCTGTCAGTACAATTCTAGCCTTTTTAGAGCCCTTTCAGGTGTGATCAGAATGCAAAAGAGAAAAATGGCTGATGGGAGACAGAGGGAGGATGAATGGCACAAAAAATCCTGAAGCAAAATAAGGTGATGCAGTGAAATTTCAGTCCAAGGCTTCCTTCTCCTCTGGGGCTTGTCTGCCACTTGTTCACTTTGAGATAATCTCTACCTCAGTACACATGATTCCAGACAGCACGTAATTCTTTCTTATAGTTAGACTTTATTTGTGCATCATATGCACCATTTCACCCCCAGGACCTAATTTTCTTAAGTTGAGACTTGACCATCCCAGGAAGTGTTTCTTATTCAGATCACCCCAACATCATACCAGGATGTATTTGTTATATGAGAAGAAAAGCTATCCTCAGCTGAGTTAAATTTTATCTTCACACCAACTTACTTCAAGCAAACTGATCCTTTCACTGTCTCCCAGATAGCCCTTGTTAACTTCTGCAGTTTTGTCTCTGATCGTCCATGGTTCC
>NW_006400004.1:1637493-1639725 GCF_000299155.1 Elephantulus edwardii
TTTTGTTTTGTTTTTAATTTAGGTTGTTTATTTTTCATTTCAGTGAACATCTACAGAGATTTTGGGATTCCATTCATTTTTTAAGGCTCTCCCGTATCAGCAAACTTTCATCAACTGCCTTACCTCACCCTGATCCCTCCATTATGGGGGAAAATCCTAGAAGCAACACTTCTTTGGCTTCACACTTTTTGATCCTCAACTTCATTCAAACAATATTCTATGTGTTACTTGCATGAGTCACTTAAACTTTGAGAATGGAAGTATTGTGCTGTTTCAGCACCTTGTCCTATATGTGACATCCATACGCACTATCATCATGGCTTATGGAAAGAGATTTTCAGATGTAGCTTAAACACTTTGTTCTGATTTACAAATAATCCTGCTTGCTCATATGCTCAAAATAGACACGTCACCAAACTATTTAGTAGAAAAAATGCTTTCAGAAAGATTTTTATAATGACTTGGGGAAAGCTGGTATTCAGAAATGGAACTGAATTGACTCTTTGAAAAATAACTTTGGAACATAATATTCCTACAAATCTTTTAAACAAGGAGATTTAAAATACGTAGACATCTCTGGGGTATATAGTATTATTTTATAAAATAAATTTAAAATTCAGATAAAATAATAAAGTTAGAGACTGAGTTGTTCACTTATGAGGGAAAAATTTGACAGATAGAGAGCAAGGGCATGGAGAATACCTTTATCTTCAAGCCATAATAGGTCATAATTTAAACATGAGGATAGTTTAAATTATTAGGTATGCCACTAGGGCTAATATAAACCATACTATTGCAATCCCAAAATGGCACACAGTTCAAATCCACCAGCTGATGCAGGGAAGAAAGATGGACAATCTCCTCCCGTGTAATTTACTACCTCTGAAAACTCACCAGAGGGTCAGCTATGGGCAGGTTATTACTTGACAGTGCATAACAACAATAATCTAATGAACAGAAATATAAAATAAAAATAATTTTAGATAAAAGGAAACATATACATATACAAAGATACATATTTAAATGGTAAATTTCTCAGCCTATTTTGAGAATCCATATGCAGAACAGATTATTCCAGATGCTCAACTTTACGAAGAGGAATGTGGCATCACGATCGGAGGATGACACATCAAAAACCTGTGATACACAGACGGCACAACCTTGCTTGTGAAATTGAGAAGGACCTGTAGTGCTTTCTGTAGAAAGTCAAGGATTATAGTCTTCGATATGGATTGAAGCTCAATATCAAGAAGACAAAGATTCTCACCACTAGGCCAATTGGCAGCACTATGATAGATGGAGAAGAAATTGAGATTGTTAACAATTTCATCCTGATCAGCAGTCAAGATACCAAGAGATTAATTACATTGGGAAGTCTGCTGTCAGGGACCTCTCCAAAGTGCTAAAGAATTATGATGTCAGTAAGTAAATAAGTTGTGACTTACCCAGGCCATGGTCTTCACAATTACTTGCTATGCATCAGAGAGCTGAGTAATGATTAAGAATTACAGAAGAATTGATTGATACCTTTGAGATGTGGTGCTAGAGAAGAGTGTTGAACATGTATCATGGACTGCCAAGAAAACAAACAGGTATGTATTAGAGAGGGTGAAATCAAGTTTCTCCTTAAAGATAAGATTTTGACACTCCATCTCACATATTTTGGGCACGTCATAAGGGATCTCTGTCCTTGGAGAAAAACATCATGCTTGGAAGGGTGGAGGGACAATGCAGGAGAGGAAGATCTTGTATGAGATGGGTTAACACAGTAACTGAGGCAATGGGAGTAGATGTGTCAGAATCTGTGAAACTGTCTCAGAACAGGTCTGGGAGGGTTCAGAACTATTACACTCAAGGTCACTATGAGTTGCAAGTGACTCAATGGCACATAACAACAACTTTGATTAACTTAAAATTATATCAATTTATTAATGCATATGCACATATAGATGTAAAAATTTATTAAACACTTGAACATGGGCATTAAAATATAGTCTTTACTCTCCACTGCATCTGATTAACCTTTAAGATATTACATTTTTATTTAGTATTTTCAATGTGAAGTGTGGAAAAATTTGAATTTAAAATCCAAAAATAAATAAAAGACTAGAAAAATTAAAGAAAACATGAAAGATTTTGTAAGGGTCTCGGCCCTGGCTGAAAATCGCCTGTGACTTCATCCATAGCCACTGGTGAGAGTCAGCGCCCAGAGCCATCAGGGGCTTTAAGCTC
>NW_006400004.1:1640965-1651637 GCF_000299155.1 Elephantulus edwardii
ATATATATTTAAAAATAAAAAAGTAAGTCTCAGAAGATAGTAACTACAAGAATTCAAAACAGGATGGTTTTGGAGAGGAAATGAATATAGAATAAGATAGTAAACGGATATATTTTCATTATAAGCTTTGTAATACTACTGGATTTTTTTCTAGTTTCTTTGTAAAACCATACATGTATTCCTTTGACAAAAACTAATTTTAGGAAAGTATTAGATGCTTTCCAAGCTTGGAAGGAGGAGTAGCATCCACTTCTGTAATAGCTTGCCTCCGGAAACCCTGTGGGCATAGAGAGGGGATGAAAGTCATCCAAGCACTGAGGACTCCCCTTCATAGGGTTGCTATGAGTCGCCTGTGACTTGGGGGCACTTAACAACAACAACATTAGATATTTTGAGGTTTGGCAAGTGTAACTTATTGGCTGCCATTGTTCACTCTGGGGCAAGAGTGAGGATGGAGGGGGATTATCTGTGACTATTATTAAATGGACATTGTGGTGATCTAAAGACACACCGTTCAAATCCACCAGCTTCTGTGAGGAAGAATGAAGCAAGAACTGTCACTTTCTATTATAAGTAATTTTTCACCATGTTACAATACTTAATTTTGAATGATTCAGGAAGCATTAAAAAAGATGGAAGGAGTATACGGAGTCATTGTACCAAAAAAATTGGCTGACACAGAAGAATTTCAAGAAACCACATATGAGCAAGAGGCAGTGGTAATGAAGGAGAAAGTTCAGGCTGCTCTGAAGGACTTGGCAAAAATAAAGCCCCAGGAATTGATAGAATATTCATTGATGTATTTCAGCAAACAGATGCTGCCCTGCATGTGCTCACCAAGTTGTGCCAAGAAATCTGGAGAACAACCACTTGACCAACTGACTGAAAGAGAGCTATATTTGTTCCCATTCCAAAAAAAGGTGACCCAACAGAATGCGGAAATTATCAAATATATCATTAATATCACACACTAGCAAAATTCTGCTGAAGATTACGTTGACAGAGAACTACCAGAAATACAAGTTGGGTTTAGAAGAGGTGTGGCACTAGGGACATTATTGCCAATGTCAGATGGGTCTTGGCAGAAAAGCAGAGAGTACCAAAAGAATGTCTATCTGTGTTTTATTGGCTATGCAAAGGAATTTGACTGTATGGATCACAATAAATTGTGGCTAACCTTGAGGAAAATAGGAATCCCAGAACACTTGATGGTGCTTACATGAAACTTCTACTTGGACCAAGAAGCAGTCCTCAGAACAGAGCAAGAAAACACTGGAGTGTTCAAAATCAGGAAAGGAGTGTGTCAGGGATGCATCCTGTCACCATACATTTTCAATCTGTATGCAGAATAGATCATTCAGAAGCAAGGCTCTATGAGAAGGAGAGTGGCATCATTATTGGAGGAAGACTCATTAACAACCTACAATTATGCAGATGACACAGCTTTACTTGATGAAACTGAAGAAGACCTGAAGCACTTGCTACAAAAGGACTGTAGCTTTTAACATGAATTGAAGCTCAACATCAAGAAGACAAAGATTCTCACCACTGGCCCAATTACCAGCACCATAATAGATGGAGAAGAGATTGAGATTGTTTGAAGTTACAACTTGCTCAAAACCACAATCAACACTCTTAACACCGGCAGTGAGGAAATCAAAAGATGAATTGCATTGAGAAAATCTGCTGTCATGGACTTCTCCAGAGTGCTGAAGAGTAACGATGTCAGTCTAAAAGACAAAGGTGTGTCTAATTCAGGCCACTGTCTTAGCAATTACTTGTTATGCTTCAGAGAGTTGGAAAATGACTAAGGATGGCAGAATAGATGCTTTCAAGTTGTGGTGCTGGAGAAGAATGTTAAACATACCACGGACTGCCAAGAAAACAAATCAGACTGTCTTGGAGAAGTTGAAATCAAGTCTCTACTTGGAGGCTAGAATTTTGAAACTCTGCTTCACTTACTTTGGGCAAATGGCCAGGAGAGATTGGTCCTTGGAGAAGGACCTAATGCTTGAAAGGGTGGATGGACAGCATAGGAGGGGGAGACCCTGGATGAGATGGATTGATACAGTAATTGGGCCAATGGAGGCTAGTGTGCTGGAATTAGTGAGACTGGCTCAGGACAGGGAAGAGTTCAGAGCTGCTGTACATAGGGTCGCTAGACTTTGCAAGCAATTCAATGGCACATAACAGAAATAACATACGATGACAGATTTGGAAGCAGGAGTGACATCCACTTATTAAATAACATGCCTACAGAAACTCTCTGAACTTTGATAAATGTTGATAGCTGTAGAGGGCCTTCAAACCTTTTGTTCATAGGGTCACTATGAGTAGTACTCAACTTGAAGGCAATCAACAACAATGTACACTTTAGGGAACACTTTAAAAAGTGAAAGGTTTTTTAAACTGCAAACCACAAAAACTCCTTGTCAAACGTAAATAACAACTTCCCACAGTAATTCCACCATTTTTGCTATTTCCTCTACATTATCAAGTCTAGTGCTTTGCACATATTGTTATTAATACATGTTGAATGAATGAAGGAATCATGTTATGTACACATCCTGTATACTATCAACTTATCTCTCTAGAATTCTCTGCAGTTTTAACTGCTCTGCTCTGTTGGTTTCCAGCTGGTTCAGTCAACAAATGGGGTTCAGTGCCCAGAAACAATCAGTTCTGATGATGGCAAGAGGAAGTCCAGTTGGCTTCTCCACTAGCTCTCCCTCTCCATTTACTAGGCACATTTCCTTTTTAACTCTTATTATTCAGTGTTTGTTGTTTGTTTAGATGACTTGTTTTGTTTCACAGCTGTAGATCTTGCTAAATTCCAGAAGTCATTCTCTTTCCTACTCATTATAAGACTAGAAGTGACAGCTTTCTGTTCTTGCTACTCCTTGTATATTTTACTTTGTTGTTATATGCTGAACAGTCGACTGTGACTCATAGGTACCCTATAAATAACAGATCTGAACCTTGCCAATCCTGTACCACCCGCATCATCTCTGCTATTTTGAGTCCATTGTTATTGTTAACCATATCAATTTATTTTATTGAGGGTCTCTCTCTACCTTGACCCTCCACCTTCCCAAACATCATGTCATCTCCAAGAACCAGCCTCTTTTTAACAACATGCCCAAAGTGTATGAGATGAAGCATCACTATTCTTGCTTCTCAAGAGCCTCCTGGTTACACACTCTCCAAGACACACTTATTTGTTCTTTTGGCAGTCCATGGAATATTCAGTACTCTTCTGCTACATCACAACACAAAAGCATTGATTCTTTCATCTTTATTCATTGTCCTACTTTCAGATGTGTAGCAAGTATTCAAAAAGACCATGGCTTGAATCAGGCACATTTGATTCTTTAAACTGATACTTTTCTCTTTAGGACTTTAGAGAGGTCTCTGACAGCAGGCTTTCCCAATGCAATACTGTTTTGACTGCAGGTAATAAGGGAGTTGATTGTGGATCCAAGTTAAGAAGAAATTATCAGCTATTTCAATACTTAACATCTATTTACTGCTGCTCCCTTTTGGCCTAGAAGTGAGAATTTTTGTTTTCTTGAAGTTTATATGTAAACAATATTGAATGCTGTAGTCTTTGATCTTCTGCAACAAGATTATCAAGTCCTCCTCTCTTTCAGCAAGCAAGAGTGTGTCATCTGCATAACACAGGTTATTGATGGGTCCTCTTCCCATCATGAACAGAAGATTTCAAAGGGCAGCTCAAGAAGATCAAGCAAAGTATTATAATGAAGTATATAAAGAAAATGAGAAAAGGAAGAACTTTAAAATTTTAATTTTAAAGAATTTTAAAATTTTCGTTTTAAAGAAAATTTAAAAAGTCAGAAAATTTAAAAATGGAAGAACTCACTGGACATTTTTTAAGCTGAAAGAACTGAAGTACATATTCAGGCCTTGAGTTCTAGTACTGAAGGATGCTCTGAGGAAAATCTTGCATCATCCTGAAAACATCAAAAGAAGATGGAAGGAATATATAGTCAATATGCCAAATATAGTTGAAACAGAACCATTTCAGGAAGTAGCATATAACAACAACAACAACAAAACCCAATGGTAATGAAGGAAGAAGTTCAAGCTTCACTGAGGCATTGAAAAATATCCAGGAATTTGCAGAATACCAATCGACATATTCTAACAGAGACACAATCCTGGACATGCTCATCAGACTGTATCAAGAAATCTAAAAGGCAACTACCTGGCCAATTGACTGAAAGAGATCCATATTGTTCCCATTTCCAATAAAGGAGATATGAGAGAATGTGGAAATTATCAAGCAGTATCATTAATAACACATGCAAGCAAAATCTTTCTAAAGATTATTTTTAAATGGCTAGAAAAATACAGAAAACTTTTGTTGTTGTTGTTGTTATTTAAAATGGCTAGAAAAATACAGAAAACTTCTGTTGTTGTTGTTGTTATGTGCTGTCGAGTTGCTTGCGACTCATAGCGACCCTATGTACAACAGCCCTAAATCCTGCTCTGTCCTGTGCCAACCGCACTGTCTCTGACACTCCCATCCCGATTATCCCTGTCACTGAATCAATCCACCTCATAGAGGGTATTCCCCTCCTGCGCTGTCCCTCCACCCTCCCAAGCATGATGTCCTTCTCCAAGGACCTGTCTCTCCTCACAACATGTCCAAAGTATGTTAGATGGAGCCTCAGAATCCTTGCCTCCAAGGAGCCACCCGGTTTAACCCTTTCCAGGACAAATCTGTTTTCCTAGTATTCCATTGTATCCCCAATACTCTTCTCCAGCACCACAGCTCAAAGGCATCAATTCTCCTTCTATCCTCCTTGGTCATTGTCCAACTCTCTGATGCATAACAAGTGATTGCGAAGACCATGGCCTGTATCAGACGCACCTTAGTCTCCAGAGAGACACCATTGGAGAAAACTTTTAGACAGAAAAATTCCAGAAATTCAAGTTAGATTTAGAAGAGGCCATTGCAACAGGAATATAATTGCTGATGTCAGATGGATATGGATTGAAAGCAAAAAATACCAGAAGAATGCTAATTATGTTTTATTGACTATGAAAAGACATTTGACTGTGTGGATCCCAACAAATTGTGGCTAACCTTGAGAACGATAGGAATCCCAGTACACTTAATTGTGTTCATGCAAAACATACCTAGATCAAGAGGCAGTTGTCTGAGCAGAGCAAAGGATTATTACTGCAAGTTTTAAAATCAAGAAAAGCATGGGTCAGGGCTGTATCTTTTCTCCATACAAGTTCAATAAATATGTAAATATTACTAACTTAATTCACATTTCTATAGATAATAATTTATTTTATACTATCTCTTTGACTTTCCTTTTTCTTTTTTTAAATTTATTATTAATTTCAATGAAAATTTACAGAGATTTTGGATTTCCATTCATTCATTGTTGCACTTTTCTCCCCTTCTAACCCCCCACCCCACCAAGTACACAACCCTCTTGGAAATGTAAAAGAAAAATTCTTTCATTGTTTTACAATCCCTTTCCCCAGGTCCACTCCACTATGCAGCCTTCGCTCTGGACTACCATCACAACAAAAATACCCTTTTAAACAGTTATCTTCCTCATCTGCAGTATACATTTATTGAACCCATCTTTCTCGTCTTCCCCCAACCCCGATGTCAGTCCTGTTTTACAACAATGACACCATGCAATATCTGTTCTTTTGTGACTGAGATATTTCACTCAGCATATGTCCTCCAGGTCCTCCAGGGTCACCCGTTTTGAACAACATTGCATGAGTTCCTTGTTTTTCAATGCTGCGTAGTATTCCATTGTGTGAATACACCACAGCTTCTCTATCCATTCACTTGTTGATGGGCACTTAGGTTGTTTCCAACTCCTTGCTACTGTGAACAAAGCCACAATAAACATGGGTGTGTATATATTTGCTTGGATGTCAGTTATGGTCTGAAAGCGTCAGGATTGGTGGAAGATCTATCAACAATCTGCATTATGCAGATGACACAACCCTGCTTTCTGAAACTGAGGAGGATCTGAAGTTCTTGTTGCAGAGGGTCAAGGACTGCAGCCTTCAATATGGACTGAGGCTCAATATCAAAACAAAGATTCTCACCACTGGACCAATTGGCAGCATCAGGATGGATGGTGAGAGATTGAGATTGTTCACAGCTTTAGTTTGCGTGGCTCCACAGTCAACACTCTTGGCACCAGCAGACAGGAAATTAAAAGGCGTATTGTAATGGGAAGATCTGATGTTAGGGACCTCTCCAAAGTATTGAAGAGCAATGGTGTCACTCTGGAGACTAAGGTGCTTCTGATACAGTCCATGGTCTTTGCAATCACTGTTATGCATCAGAGAGTTGGACAATGACTAGGGAGGGTAGAAGGAGAATTGATGCCTTTGAGCCGTGGTGCTGGAAAAGAGCATTGAGTGTACAATGGACTGCTAAGAAAACAAACAGATTCAACCTAGAGAGAGTTAAACCAGGCTTTTCCTTTGAGGCAAGGATTCTGAGGCTTCATCTGACATACTTTGGACATGTTGTAAGGAGGGACCAGTCCTTGGAAAGGGACATCATGCTTGGGAGGGTAGAGGGACAGCGCAGGAGGCAAAGACCCTCTATTCAAGGGATTGATTGAGTCACTGGGGTAATCAGGGTGGGTGTGTCAGAGACTGTGATTGGCACAGGACAGAGCAGGGTTTAAGGTTGTTGTACATAGGGTCACTATGAGTCACAAGCGACTCGACGGCACATAGCAACAACAACCATTTCAACTGTCATAATTTCAGAGCTTACAAAACCATTATCAAATTTTTCTTTAGGTATACCATGGTATACAATTTTACTTTCTTTCTTTCTTTTTTTAAGCTCTTCTTGGTTTTTGTTTGTAGTGTCCTGTAATACTTAAAGTTTGTCTTTCACCCATTGAAAATATTCAATCATTGTTCTTTTAAATTCTGTGTCAGAAAGTTCCATCAGACTTTCCGGCTTCAGGAAATCCTTTGGTACTGGGTCACTTTTTGGGGGGTGACATCTTCCTTCGTCCTTGTGTAGCTTGGGAGGTGGCCTGTTTCTTTCATGATGATGCCTTAGTAGGGTTTTTCATGCCTAATGTGATGATAGGTTCTTGATCTAAAGTCACTGCTACAGAAGAGAGCATAGTATTTATCTATGTTCCTCTCTGAACTTCTGGACCAAGGGAAGTGTCTATTCAAGGCCTGTGAAAGTGGCCTCCTCTATTGCATAGTTGTTACAACTAAGTCACACTTAGGTGTTCTGGCTTAAAGGCAGTTAGATGACTGTGCATGAAGAGATGCTAAGCTGAGGAGGTGGGGGCAAAAGGTGGGGGCATAAGCACCAGTGTATGCTGGGTGGGTGAGTATGCTCAGATACCACATGCAGGGACCTCACTCAGATTGCAGCTGCCCTGCTTGCGTCTGGGACAGGGGTGGGGTGGGCTGGGGTGGGGTGTGTACCTGCTTGTATGGGCACACGCAAGGAATTCACTCAGTTTTCAGATGTCTCGATCACGCCTGATGGGGCTACATACCCTGGCTTTTGCCAGGTGGGGCTAGCTTCTGAGTGGGCACATGCAAGGGCCTCACTCAGTTTGCAGCTGTCCCTCTTGTGCCTGGTGGGGCTACCTACCTGTGTAGGAACTCACAGCTGTACCACTTGTACTGGTGGGGCTGGCTTCTGGGTGTTCACGCGTGAATACTTAATACTTCGTCAGGTTGCAGTTATCTGGTTGGCGCACCACGGTGGGGCAGGCACGGGGTGGTGAGCGTGTGGCAGGGCCAGCGGGCACACGGCAGGGCCAGCAGCCTGTTCCCAGATGTTAAGCTGTCAAGTCGCCCATTCTCAGCACATCAGACTGTCCGTGTCATTCTCCTGCGCTGCCAGGTCACTCAAGTATTATGCTTTTCTAAACATACACATAGTTTATAGTTTGTCAGCTGTGAGTTCATGCTTGTATTTCTGTAAATTATTGGTAGTCTTTTTAATATTTATATCTTTTAACTGGAGGAATAGTAGATGGTTAAAATTCTTTGGGTGGCTTTTACTTTCTTAATGTGAATAATTTCACATGACCATGCAAAATTTCTTTAAATTCTGCTAGTTAAGTATATTTATTTTGCATATTTCTGTCTCTCAAGATGGATCTTGCTTGGACATAACATTTTTAAACCTATTGTTGTGGTGGTTTTTGTTATTGCTGCGGTTGTATGCTGTTTAGTCACCTGTGACTCCTAGCAACCCCATGCACAATGGCAATCTCACTGTCTCTGACACACCTAACCCCATTATCCCAGTTACTGTGTCAATCCATTTCATCTCTTCCTCTGTTGTGTGGTCCCTCTTCCCTTCCAAGCATGACATCTTTCTCCAAGGACTGGTCCCTCTTGGCAACATGCCCAACGTATGTCAGAGTTTCAAAGTCCTTGCCTCCAAGGAGCAATTTAGTTTCATCCTCTTCAAGATAATAATGGTTTTTCTCTTGGCAGTCCATGGAATGTTCAGTACTCTTTTCCAGAACCACAACTCAAAGGCATCAATTCTTCTTCTCTCATCATTAGTCATTGTCCCACTTTCTGATGCATAGCAAGCAATTACAAAGATCATACACCTTGGGCTATGCACACTTTAGTCTCTAGACTGATATCATTGCTCCTCTTTTTTTTTCTTTTTATATATTTTTTTATTTAAAATTTATTTTTATGAACGTTTACTGAGACTTTGGATTTCCATTCATTCATTGTTGCACTTTTCTCCCAGCCCACCACTCCCCCTAATTAGCTTTTCTTTTTGAAAAGTAAAAGAAAAAAATTCTTTCAATGTTGTTCAATTTCTCGCTCTAAATCCACTTCACTGTGCTAATCTCATTCTGGACTCCTGTTATAACAATAATATCAAATAATCTCAGTCCTCTTTTATAACAATGGCATTATGCCATATTCATCTTTTTGTAGCTGAGATATTTCACTCAGCATAATGTCCTCCAGGGTCATACATTTTGTGTAATATTTTATGTTTCTTGTTTTTCAATGCTGCATAGTATTCCATTGTGTGAATATACCACAGCTTCTCTTTCCATTTGTTTGTCGATGGGCACTAGGGTTGTTTCCACCTCTTTGCTACTGTGAACAAAGTTGAAATAACATAGGTGTGTGTGTATCTGTTTGGGTGGCAGTTATGGTTTTGTTAGGGTATAGTCCCAGTAGTGGAACTGCTGGGTCAAATGGTATTTCTATTTGCAACTCTTTGAGAAAGTGTCATACAGTCTTCCGTAGTGATGGCATCATATTACACTCCCACCAACAGACAATAAGGGTTCCAGTTTCTCCACAACCTCACCCACATTTGTTGTTTTCTGTTCTGTTAAATTTTGCTATTCTTACTGGGGTGAGATGATATCTCATAGTTGTTTTGAATTGCATCTCTCTTAGAGCTAGGGATTTTGAACATTTCTTCATGTGTTTGCTTGTCATCTAAATGTTTTCTTTGGTGAAGTGTCTGTTCATATCCTGTGCCCATTTTTCAATTGGGTTGTTTACCTTTATCTTGTTGTGGTGCTTGAGTATTTTATAAATTCTAGATATATGTCCCTTATCTGACGTGTCATTGCAAAAAATTTTTTCTCAATCTGTGGCCTCCCTTTCTACTCTGTTTGAGAAGTTTTTGGATATGCATAGGGATTTGATTCTTAGCTGGTCCAATTCATCTATTTATCCTCTCCTGGTTGTAGACTTTTTCAGGATGCTTGGAAGACTGTTTATGTTGTAGATTAGGACTTCAAGGGTTCTTCTAAGCTTTACTTTAATGAAGTTTATAGTCCTTGGTTTTAGTTCTAGGTCCATGATCCACTTTGAGTTGGTTTTTGTGTATCGAGTGAGGTGTGAATCTTGCTTCAGTTTTTGCAGATAGTTTTCCAATTTTGCCAGAACCATTTGTTGAAAAGGCTTTCATTTCCCCACTTGACTGATTTCATTTCCTTTTCAAAAATCAGTTGACCATTGGAAGATGGGCTGATTTCTGTGTTCTCAAATTCTGTTCCATTGATCTATGTGAAAGACTATTATCAATGCTCTTTAGCTTTCTGGAAAAGTCCTTGACAGCGAATTTCTCCAGTGCAATTCATCTTTAGATTTCTTGGCTGCTGGTGCCAAGAGTGTTGATTGTGGAACTGAGCAAGCTGAATTTTTCAACAACCTTATTTTCTTTTCCATCTTTAATGTTGCTGCCAATTGGCCAAGTGGTGAGAATATTTGTCTTCTTGAGGTTGAGCTTCAATCCGTACTGGTGACTATAGTTCTTGACCTTCTGCCATATGTTTCTGGACCTCCTCAGTTTCAGTAAGCAAGGTTGTATCGTCTACATAATGCAGGTTCTTGATGAGTCTTCTTCCAATCCTTATGCCACTTTCTTCCTCATAAATTACAGCCTCCTGAACAATGTTTCACATATAGATTGAAAAGGTATGGAGACAAGATGCATCCCTGACACACTCCTTTCCTGATTTTCAACCACGCAGTGTTTCCTTCCAGTCAGTTGGCCAAGTGGTTGTTCTCGAGATTTCTTGGCCCAACTTGGTGAGCACATCCAGGGCAACATCTGTTATCTGAAATACTTCAATTGGTATACCATCTATTCCTGGGGCCTTATTTTTTGCTATTT
>NW_006400004.1:1653267-1656825 GCF_000299155.1 Elephantulus edwardii
CAGTGACTGGAGTAATCGGGATGGGTGTGTCAGAGGCAGTGCGGTTGGTGCAGGATAGAGCAGGGTTTAGGGCTGTTGTGTATAGTGTTTCTATGAGTCGCAAACGACTCGACAGCACATAACAACAACAACAACAACAACAACAACAGTGTTTCCTTGCTCTCTTCTGTTAACTGGTTCCTGGTCTAAGTATAGGTTTCACATGAGCACAATCATGTGTTCTGGGATCCCCATTCTCCTTAAGGTTAGCCACAATTTGTTGTGATCCACACAGTAAAATACTTTTTTATAGCAGACAAAACACAGACTGACATTCTTCTAGTACTCTCTGCTTCCTGCCAAGATTCATCTGACAGTGACTGTGATGTCCATAGTGCCACAGCCTCTTCTAAACCCAAATTGTATTTCTGATAGTTATCTGTCAATGACACCTCTTAAGATTTAATACTAATTTCCTCCTATGAATTAATATTAATTTAAGGTCTATTTTACAATAAATTGTTATTTGTTAGGTACTCATAGCTGGCCCTCAAATAGTTTTTCAGAGGCAGTAAATCACATGAAAGGAAACTAACTGCTCATCTTTCTCCCCTGGAGCAGCTGGTGGATTTGAACTGAGTACCATTGGGTTGGCAATGCAGCTCCCTATGAGTAGGCCACCAGAGGGTCTAATAGTAACCCAAACCCACTGACATCAATCTTATCCAAAATCATAAAGACCCAATGGAACAGATGGCACTCTCTCCGAGGCTGTAAATATCTATGATATCAGACCACGACATCTTCCTCCTGTGAGGTGGATGTCAGATTCAAAAAATTAATTTTTTTGGTTAGCAGCCAAGTGCTTAAATCATTGTCCCACCAGGGCTCCTTACAATAAATTACAGAAGGCTTGAAAGAAAAGCCTACTTTTTAGAGACAGGTTAGGAGACTTTCCATGAAGGTGACTATTTGACTTAGAGATGGTTGTTGTTGTCGTCAGGTATTGTCAAGTCAGCTCAGACTCATAGCAACCCCCTGTATAACAAGGAAACGGAAAAGTACATGTCTGTTCTCTTAGGAAACCATTTTTATGTACTAGACTGTGCATCCTTTGTTTATAACAGGGTAAGCTTTCTAAAAGCACTTAATCTTCCCAAGGCCACCACTAAAAGGCTCTGATGTAGCCTATTCTAGAGGAAAAAAAGAAGAAAGAAAACCAAACAAAGCTTATGTAACCATGTTACAAATTTAAATCCTTTGAATTCACTTTGCCAGAATTTCATTAGAGTTTGTGAGGTCATAATATTTAGAGTGTGTGTAGGGGGCAGGGGGTGGATAATCCTAAAGCTAACCTTTCCTCACTACTGTCATCTTCTGGTTTATGGGAAGAAAGGGAGAATTTGTCTCTGTACCTTTTTTTGTTTGTTTTGTTTCTTTTTCTCCTATTTTTCCCCCATCATGCAGTCTAAATTTTTTTTTTTTGGTTTAGTAATTACATAGACACATTTTTGTCTTTGGATATATTTCCTTAACTTAATTCCTTTATTTATGATTGTTGTTGTTATTGTTGTTATGTGCTTTGAGTCACCTATATGTGACCCATAGTGACCCTATATACAGCAGCTCTGAACCCTGCACTGTCCTGAGCCAGTTTCACTAACACCAAGACACCTACCCTATTACCCCAGTCACTGCTGTATCAATCCATCTCATCCAAGATCTTCCTCTCTTGCGCTGTCCGTCCACTCTTCCAACCATAATATCCTTCTCCAAGGACTTATCTCTCCTGTCCAAAGTATGTGAGATGGTGCTTCAAAATCTTAGCCTCCAAGAAGAAACTTGACTTCACCCTCTCCAAGACAGACCTATTTGTTTTCTTGGCAGTCCATGGTATGTTCAAGACTCTTCTCCAACACCACAACTTGAAGGAATCAATTCTTCTTCTGTCATTCTTATTCATTTTCCAGCTCTGTGATGTATAGGAAGTAATTTCCAAGATAGTGGCCTAGATCAGGCACACCTTAGTCTCTAGACTGGTCGTTGCTCTTCAGCACTCTGGAGAGTTCCCTGACAGCAGATTTTCCCAATGCAATTCATCTTCTGATTTCCTGACTGTTGGTGTTAAGAGTGTTGATTGTGGAGCTAAGTAAGCTGTCGTTTTAACATCAATCTCTTCATCTATCATGGTGCTACCAATAGGCCCAACATTGAGAATTTTTGTCTTCTTGATATGAACTTCAATCTAGATAGAAGACTACTGTCCTTGACCTTCTGCAGCAAGCACTTCAGGTCTTCTTCCATTTCAGCAAGCAAAGTGATGTCATCTTCATAACTCTATTAATTTCTTAGATGAATCAGTGTCTATAGTTTAACCCTAGCAAAACAAGAAATTTAGCACTCTCTCATGTCCTTATGGTATCACCTACTTTATTCCTTCCTTATCAGATTGATGCTATTGAAAATCTTAATTCTATTTAATTGTGGATATATATTTTTCTCTATTCTTGGATTTAAAAAAGAACTTTAAGAGCAATTTAATTACTCATGCTTCCTATATGTCTTGCCCAAGTTCCTATTTTTTTTTCCTCAATATGTGTTTTCAATTCTCATTTCTGTGCTCCTTGGAGGCAAGGATTCTGAAGCTCCATCTGACATACTTTGGGCAAAGAGAGACCAGTCCTTGGAGATGGACATTATACTTGACATGGTGGAGGAACAGCGTAGGAGGGAAAAACACTCTATGAGATAGATTGACTCATTGACTCAAGTAACTGGGATAGATGTGATGGAGACAGTGAGGTTGGATCAGGATAGACCAGGGTTCAGAGCTCTTGTACATAGGGTCACTATGAGTTGCAGGTGACTCTATGGCACATAAAAAAACATCATACCTAGAAAGATTAATGTGAATAAGGATATTTGTATTATGATAATTTCATATTAAGTTTCATATTTGACTGAATATAAAATTTTAGCTTTGAAATTATTATCTTTTTATACTTTAACACTTATTAATTTGCTCTCAGCTTGCTTCATGCAGCTGATGAGAAATCAAACGTTAATACAATTTTTATTCTTTCCTGATAATTTTGTTATTTCTCTCTGAAAGAGTTTGTAGATTACCCTTTTGTCTTTGGTAGTCTTACATTATTATAATATCTGAATGATTTTCCAATTTGAAGTTTTTATTATTTTTAATTTTCAGAAATTATCCAAACGTATGAATTTAAGTACTTTCTTAATTTTAATTTTCCCTTCTTTTGGGTCTTGCCATTATCTAAAGTTGACCTTTCCCTTCACTTGTGTCTTAGGGGACAGCCAAGGCCATCATTGCCCAGAAGCACCTAGACAGACAGATGGTGGAGGCAAGATGGAGTATACAAGAACACCATCTTTACCTGGGAGTACCACGACAGACAGCCTGCATGACTGAGCCACCCTTGCACAGAGAAGTCCATAGATTTAGCCAGGCTCTGCTTGATAGCTGCATGCTTGATTGGAGTTTATGGTTTGCTTTTGTTGTTGTTATGTGCCGTAGAGTCGTTTGCGACTCATAGAGACCCTATATACAACAGC
>NW_006400004.1:1657468-1658191 GCF_000299155.1 Elephantulus edwardii
GCAGATTGTTGATAGATCGTCCACCAATCCTAACGCCGCGCCTCTCCTCATAGAGCCCCGCCTCTCGGATAATCTGCTCTGCTTTTATAAGTACTGAATTTATCTGCCAGTTTGCTTTACTGGGGGTGGAGGAGTGGAAATGGCAGAGTGGAAGGGAATGCCTTACTTGATGCAGCTTACTTTATATTTTGTGTCTGGGTATGCTTGCTTGTCCATAGTTTGCACTTATGAATACAGTACTTGTTTGTCATTTTACTCTAGTGAGGTAACTTGCTTACTGCTGCAATGCTGGAGGATGTGCCACTGGTATTTTGATACTCACGTTGGATAGGTTTCAGCAGTTTTCAGGGAAAGATAGACTAAGAATTATTGATATCTGCTTTTGAAATAACCAACCTGAAAACTTATCTTGGCATAGAACATAAATATAGGCATTTATATAGACCTTTAGCCAAACTGAAACTATGCTAACCTAGTGATTGAGGAGTTGTATTGCCAATCTAAAGGCAAGAGGTTCAAATCCACCAGCAGCTTCACAGGAAAACTAAAGACAATCTCCTTCAGTGCAATACAGAGTCACTGAAAACCTAAGAGGAGATCAGCTATACTTTGGTTCCAACCCCTCTTAAGAGTGTCAAGGACTGCAGCCTACAATATGGATTGAGGCTCAATGTCAAGAAGACAAATATTCTCACCACTGGACCAATTGGCAGCATCAGGATG
>NW_006400004.1:1659726-1685156 GCF_000299155.1 Elephantulus edwardii
AAACCAGGCTACTCCTTGGAGGCAAGGATTCTGGGGCTTCATCTGACATACTTTGGACATGTTGTAAGGAGAGACAAGTCCTTGGAGAGGGACATCATGCTTGGGAGGGTGGAGGGATGGCACAGGAGGGGAAGACCCTCTATGAGGTGGATTGATTCAGTGACTGGGGTAATCGGGATGGGTGTGTAAGAGGCAGTGTGATTGGCATAGGATAGAGCAGAGTTTAGGGCTGTTGTACATAGGGTCTCTATGAGTCACAAGCGACTCGACTGCACTTAACAACAACATACACTAACCCTAGTCTACCAGTTGCTGCTTTGTTCACAATAGCAAAGAGTTGGAAATAACCAAGTGCCCATCAATAAACAAATAGAGAAGCTGTGGTATATTCACACAATGAAATAGTATGCAGCACTGAAAAACAAAGAACACATGAAATATTATATAAAATGGGTGACCATGAAGGACATCATACGGAGTGAAATATCTTAGTAACAAAAAGACAAATACTGCATAATGCCACTGTAATAAAACAGAACTGACATGGGGATTGGAGGGAAACTAAGAGGAGATAAATAATGTACATGGCATTGAAACAGTCAAGGGAGAGAGCTGAATACAAGGAATATATAATTAGATATTATTGGCATGAGAAGAATCCAGAATAAGAGATGCCTAGTAAACTGATCTGGGGATGTGGGGAATGAATAACAATGAAAGAACTTTTTCCCACCAAAGAAAAAACTAAACTGCGTGGGGAGGAGAAGGCAGAGAGGAAAATGTACAACAATGAATGAATGGAAATCTAAGTTCTTTATAAACTTTCATTAAAATATCAATTAAAAAATCAGCCATTTGAGGGAGAAAAGAAAATGTATTTAATGTGTGATTGGTATGTCTTTGTGTACTAATGACATTGAGAGTTTTTTCCTATATATTTATTGAGTCTATAACTTTTTTCTTGTGAGAACTGACTATTCAAGGCATTTGTTTATTTGATAATTTAAGGTTTAGTGATATTTTTCCCCTAACCTAGTCAGAACTCATGAGTCATTTATTTAGATTGGCACTGAGAATTTTGTTTTTTTAGTGTGTTATAAAAGGTCTTTAAAGTCTGACAAGACCAGAGAATGAATTTCACTTCAAGATAATTAAAAAGCTTTGAACTCTTTTTCTTAATATGCAATTGTTATTATTATACATTCAAATATGCTTATTCTTTATTTCTTCTTTTGTTTGTTAAAATTATAAAAATATTTTTTCACAATCTTCTTACTTCCCAAGTTAACGTTTATTTTTATTTTTCTAAGCTTTGATACTTTATTAATCTTTAAACCTATCAAAAATATTTTGGAACTGAGGGAAAAATGTTTAAAATTCACTTTTAAAAAATTGTTTTCCCTTTTCCCCCTCTTTCTTTCATGGTAATGTGAGTGAAAGTTTACCCAAGAGCATATCAGTTTTCTATTGTATACATATTTTTTGTGATATTGAATATAATCCACACAATATTATATCTCTTCCCACTTCCTCACTATATTTACTACTTCCTCTGATACAGGCCTTGGTCTTTGCAATCACTTGTTATGCATCAGAGAGTTGGACAATGACTAGGGAGGATAGAAGAAGAATTGTTGCCTTTGAGCTGTGGTGCTGAAGAAGAGTATTGGATGTTCCATGGACTGCCAAGAAAACAAACAGATCCATCCTAGAGAGGGTTAAACCAGGCTACTCCTTAGAGGCAAGGATTCTGGGGCTTCATATGATATACTTTGGACATGTTGTAAGGAGAGACAGGTCCTTGGAGAGAGACATCATGCTTGGTAGGGTAGAGAGAAATCGGAGGAGGGGAAGTCCCTCTATGAGGTGGATTGATTCAGTGACTGGGATAATCGGAATGGGTGTGTCAGAGGCAGTGCGACTGGCACAGGATAGAGCAGGGTTCAGGGCTGTTGTACATAGGGTCGCTATGAGTCACAGACGATTCGACGGCACATAACAACAGCAACAACAAAGGTCCTTCTTACCTATTTTTCCTACCTTTGGAATTCTATCCCTGGACAAATGCTGCCCTTTTGATCCAGCATGGTTGGTTGTTCTCATACCTCCCTGGTGTTACCTTATTGACCTATGAATTGTTTGACTGCAAGTTTATCCATGATGGTGAGTTCAGTTCCAGAACTGAGGTTGTCTGAAGAATCATAATCTTGGGTGTTCTACATCTCTCTAACAGAAAAATTTGTTTGACCTTTTTAATGACTTTTTGTTTCGTTCCACATTTCCCCCGCTCCAATTTTACTTAGTACTTCTTATTATTATCCCTTTCAGAATGATCAGCAGTAGCAACTGAGCTCCATTTAGTTCTGGTCTCCAAGTCATGGAAGGTGGGGTTTGTGTGGTCCATTAGTCATTGAAATTATTATTTCCATGCATATTTTATTTTCTCCACTCTTCTTTGCTCCAGATCGGCAAAGACCCCTAGCTGTACCATAGATGACTATGCACAAGATTTTAAGACAACAAATTCACCAAAATAGGATGTAGAACATTGTCTTTGTGGACAATATACGGCAATTGACATTGATGTTCTTCAAGAATTAGGTCCTGAGATTTCAAGTCCAGCAACTCACTCCCTCAAGTGTTTTGGCTATGGCAAAGAGATTTTCATAGGGTTGGTTTTCCTCTCTGTGCACTTTACCACATAACTGTTAGTTATGTTTATCCCACCTATAAATATATATGTAGAAATATCTCCTGCCAAACCTGTATGTATTCATGGGTTAAATTGCCCTTTGAAAAGATTTTCTCTATGCCTTCATCCAGCTAACTTATTACTACAGTGGATTGCATAGCACTATGAATTCAGGCTTTGCAAGGAAGATAAATACTCTTGTCAGAAAAAGATTACTCAGCCAAAAGAGAATAATGACAAAAAAGAAACTCATAAAATGTTCTCATTGAGAGGCTGTTTTGGTTTTATTTTGCTGTTCTGATAGCTTGATTGCTCAGGGGAGGGGTGCAAGGGGAGATGGGTAAGGCTAGCTTATTTTAACTCTTCATATTGTTGCAAGTTTGCCTGAATAATACAGGAGCAAGCTTGAATTGCTCCAGCTGGTACAGCCTTGACAGGACTTCCTAGAGTTTCAGGGAAGAGCTGAACCATGACCATTAAATTTGTTGTGTCAATAATTCTTTTATTTTTCTGAATAAACCTAATACCTCTGATTCATTTCTTCATTTTTTTTGTTTTCCCTTGAGATAAATGTTAATGGATTTAATGTCTTTTGTTTTATTCTTTGATGAACATATTGATTACAAATTACACTCAACCCTCCTTACATTAATGAGACCTCCTGTCACATCACTCTGGATGCTTATCTTTGGCTTCTAGACAGACTTTGTAAGGCAAGAAAGTCTCTCTTTGCTAATTGTCTGGAAAAATAAGATACCCAGATGACAGAAATGTTCTCAGCTGCCTTCCCGTGAGCTTTCTCCCTGTGGAAAGAATTTGCTTTATTGAATTTATACAGTTCTTGCGTACAACGTGGTGGAAAGTATTTATCAAACTGCTTTCAGACTTCACGCCTGGATAATTTTGTTGCTTGAGTTCTTTTGCACCTTAGGTTTCAAATAACTAAACTAAGTCTATTTCCTCCTTTGTACTTGAGTGCTTTCCTTTACAATAACATTAAACTATCTGTTTTTAAATTACTCAAAATATATTTTTGTAAATATTTGAGTAATAATTGATTTTTCAAAAAGAAAAATTACATTCATGTTTAATTCATGGTGGCCTAGTGGCAAGAAACTGCGCTGGAATCCTGAAGGCACACAGTTCGAGGCCACCAGCTGTTACAGAGGGCAATCTCTTTCCATACAATTAACTGCCTCTGAAAACCTGCTGGAGAATCAGCTATGGATCAATTCAAACTACAGCACACAGCAACAACAACAGCATGTTAGGAAGTGTGAGGATGGCACTGGATAAGATAGGGTTCATATCTGTTGTTCATATGGTCACTATAGGGTACTGGACTCAACAGCACCTAACAACAACGATAGCCAACAGAAGCTGTTAATTTTTATAGTCTTTTTATTTGATCTTTGCTTAAAACATTCACTTAGGAAAAAAAATATTCATTTAGGTTGAGGTGTTTTTAGACTACATACTGTCTAGCATACATACTTCTTAAATGGATTATTGAAATCCTCCAATTCAAATTCTGTGCTCCAGAATTAAAGTATATGTGACAGCCTAAAATCAATCCAATACAGTGATTAATTTGAGGAAAGGAGGTTAAATCATTAGACGAATATGTCATGCTTCATTTAAAGTTTTTAAATAATGTTTGGCAATTTTAAAAGCTAATGATTTGAGAAAGCAATTATGAACTGTTCTTTGGTGTTTTGCTTTATTTTGGCCAGTTTTATCATTTCTCTATAAACATCTGATTAATATTCTTGTTGTTGTTATGTGCCATCAAGTTGTCTGTGACTCATAGCAACCTCATGTACAATAACTCTGAAGTATGCCCTATGCTGAGCCAGTCTCACTGACTCCAGCACAAGCTAATCCCATTGCCTCAGTTACTCAGTCCATCTATCTCCTTCTGAGCCTTCCTCTCCTGCACTGCCACTCCACATTTCCAAGCATGATGTCCTCCAGGCACTGGAGACCTTCAAACTCCTTGCCTCCAAAGATAAATCTGGTTTCATCCTCTCCAAATCAGACCTATTTGTTCTCTTCGTAGTCCATGGTATGTTCAGTACTCTTCTCCAGCACCACAACTCAATGGCATCAATTCTTCTTCTGTCATCCTTATTCATTGTCCAGCCCTCTGATGCATAGCAAGTAATTGTGAAGACCATGCCTTGGATCAGGAGGACCTTGGTCTCTAGACAGACATCATTACTCTTCAGCATTTTGTAGAGGTCCCTCACAGCAGACTTCCCCAATGCAATTCGTCTTTCTACTACTGTTGCCAAGAGTGTTGCTTGTGGAGACAAGCAAGCTGAAATTGTTAACAACCTCAGTCTCTTCTCCATCCATCATGGTGCGGCAAGTTAACCCATTGGTGAGAATCTTTGCCTTCTTGATATTAAACTTCAATCCATATTAAAGACAGAGCTTGCAGTTCATGGCCTTCTGTAGCAAACTTTTCAGGTCCTCCTCAGTTTGTTCAAGCAAGGTTGTATCATTTACATAAAGCAGATTTTTATTCCTTCACACAGGAGGAAACTGCCATCCTTCTACGGAATAGCTGGTGGCCTTGAAGCATGTGCATTTGGGATTGCAGTGCAGCTTCTTGCCACTAGGTCACAGAGTAGAATATTCCTTCCTGTTAGAAGTATGTAATTCAGATGACAAGAATAGAAACACTCACATTTTTATTTTTCTAAGTTCCCTTTGCTATATTCTGAGGTTTGGCTATGACCAACCTGTACAAACTAGTACTGGAATACCTCCTTTGGTTGGAGTTATTCATCAGGTTGCTGTTACTATTGTTGTTAGTTACAACCCTATGAATAACAGATCTGAACTCTACCTTATGCTGGTCAACCTCATTATCTCTCATTTACCTGAGACCATTGCTGCAGTCACCATGTCAAACCATCTCATTGAAGGTCTTCCTCTCTTTTGCTGACCATCTATCTTTCCAGGCATGATGTCCTTCCCAAGGAATAATCGCTCCGAATAACATGCCCAAAGTATGTCAGATGAAGTTATGCCATCCTTTCCTCCGGTAACACTCTGGCTGCTCTTTTTCCAAGACATATGTTTGCTCTTTTGACAGTGCATGGGTACTCAGTGTTCTTCTCTGATACCACAATTCAAAGGCATCAATTCTTCTTCTGTTATCAATATTCATTGATCATTATATTCATTATCAGGCATAACAACGGACTGGGGGAAAATTATGGCCTGAACCAGGTGCACCTTAATCTTCAAACTGACATCACTATTCCTGAGTAATTTGGACAGGTCCCTCACAGCCAACTTGCCCAATGTTTACATGACCTGATCTCCTGACTGCTGGTACCAAGGGTGTGGATTGTGGATTCAATGAAGATGAAATTGTGGACCATTTACTCGTCAGTTGTTGTTGTTGTTAGGTGCCATAGTGTTGAGTATGGCCCTATGAACAAAAGATCTGGACCCTGTTCTCTTCTGGACCATCCTCACACTACCTGGCACATAAAAGCCCATTGCAGCAGTCACCGTGTCAATCCATCTATTTGAGGATCTTCTTCTCCTTCGCTATCCTTCCACCCATCTCAGTACCATGTCTTTCTCCAATGAATAAGCCCCTCCTAGCAACATGCCCAAAGTATGTGAGGCAAAGCCTCATCATTCTTACTTCCAAAGAGCACTCCAGCTGCACCCTCTCCAAGACATATCTGTTCATTCTCTTGGTCTTCCGTAGGATGTTTAGTGCTTTTCTCCAACACCACAACTCAAAGGTGTCAATTCTTTTTGTGTCATCCTTTCTCATTGTCCAGCTCTCAGATGCATAGCAAATGATTGGAAAGACCACGGCCCGAATCAGATACACTTTATTCCTCAAACTGACTTTATTACTCTTCAATAATTTGGAGAGATCCCTAATTGCAGATTTTCCCAGTGCAATGTGTCTCCTTGTTTCCTGACTGCTGGTACCAAGGGTGTTGATTGTGGATCCAGGCAAGATGAAGTTATGGACAGTTTCAATCTCCTCTCTATCTGTCATGATGCTGCTTATTGATCCAGAGGCAAGAACTTTTGTTTTCCTGACACTGAGATTCCATCTCATACTGAAGGCTGCATTCTTGGATCTTCTGCAACAAGTGCTTCAAGTTCTCACTTTCAGCAAGGAAGGTTGTGTCATCCCCATAATACAGAGATCAACAAATATTGACTGAGGTTTAGACAAAGGCAGTTTAGGAGTCATTTTCTTCCTCTTTGCCCGTTTTGTGTTTCTTAGCTTCCTTTATTCTTTTTCTCCCCCAAAAAGCACCCAAAGAGATGCCTACTGTTCTTCTGTTACCTTTTAATTGTCCCAGTCTTTCCCTTTAGTCTTCTGTACCTTAACTGGTAAACAATTTACTCCCATTAAACCTAAAGGTGAGGAATTAAGGACAGGGCAGCTAATTTCAGTAGAGCCCATAATATCATAGATTTCCAGAATTCTTTTTTTTGAAAAGTATTCTGGGATTCCCATTCTCCTCAAGGTTAGCCCACGGTTTGTTGTGACTCACACAGTAAAATGCCTTTTCACAGTCAATGAATCACAGATAGGCATTTGTATGGTGCTTTCTGCTTTCAGCCAAGATCTGACTGGTATAGGCTATAATGTCCCTAGTGCCAAGATCTCTTCTAAACATAGCTGCACCTCTAGCAGTTGTCTGTCTATGTACTTTTCCAGTCTTTTTTGAATGATCTTAGCAGGACTTAGCTTGCATATGGTATTAGTCATACTGTCAAATGCTACAGCATCAATTCCTGGGGCCTTGTTGGTTTTGAGGGTTTTTTTTTTGTTTTGTTTTGTTTTTTTTGCGAATTCCTACAGAGCAGCTTGAACTTCCTCATTCATCATCATTACCTCTTGATAATGTTTCAGAAAATTCTTCTGTGTCAGCCAATTCGTTTTGATACATGACTTTCAAAACCCCTTCCATCTTTTTTTATGCTTCTTGGATCATTCAATATTCTGTAATTTCGAAGTTTATTTTGACATTTATTTTAGTATTTTCTTTCTTGCCTTTCTTTTCAATGAGCTTTTATTTAGGTCATAGATGATGTACTTGATGTCATTCCACAACATATCTGGTCTTCAGTGGTGAGTGTTCAACGCATCAAATCTATTCCTTTTCTTCTTTTATAAATTTTTTATTTTATACTGGTTAACTTGCAATGTCCATGTATATTGTTTTTTATACCAGATCTTTTCCATTTCCTTTACCCACCACTCCCTCCACCCATCAAGTTGTGTGACCCTGTGATTACACCCTGAACATTCATCCTCACTCCTTTGCTCCCACACTTCCCCAATTAGATTCTCATACACGTTTCACTAGTTATCTATTTCTACAATAATGGTCTCACACAGTATTTGTCCTTATGGGTATTTGTCCTTATGGGACTGAGTTGGTTCACTTAGGATAATACTCTCCAGTCCTTCCAAAGTTAGGTAGTAATTTTCAAAATCATTGCTTCTGCATGCTGTGTAATATTCTATAATGTGAATGTATCATAATTTGTCAATCTGTTCAGTTGGACTTTTGGGCTGTTTCAACATTGATGTGATGGTGAATAATTCTGCTATGAACATTGATGTGCAAATTTCCATTTGTGCTTCAGTTCTAATTTTCTTGATATTCCAAGCAGTGGAATAACTGTGTCATATGGAATTTCTATGTTCAGCTTTTTGAGGAAACACCAAACTGCCTTCCAGAGTGGTTGTACTATTTTACAATCCCACCAAGAGCGTAACACAATTCCCCTTACTCCACATCCTCTCCAACATTTATTACCTGATGTTCTCTTAAACTTTGCCACTGCTACTGAGGTGAGATGGTATCTCATTGTGGTTTTGATTTGCATCTCTCTTATTGCCTGTGATTTTGAGCATTTCTTCATGTGTTTGTTGAACATCTGAATATCTTTCTCTGTGAAAGGCCTTTCCATGTCTTTTGTCCATTTCGTAATTGTGTTATCAGTCTTTTTCTTATGGAGGCCCTGCAGGATTCTTTTGATAAGAGATTCCTGTCCAAAATGGTATTGCCAAATGATTTTTCCAAGTCAGTAGGTTTTCTTTTCACTCTGTTGGAAAATATTTTCAATGTGGACAGAGACTAATCTTTAGAAGGTCTCATTTATCAATTTTATCCTTTCCACATTGTGCATTTATGGTTTTATTTGACAGTCTCTTTATACCACAGACTAGGCCATCTAAGCTTGATCCCAGTTTGTCTCTGATGAACATTATGGTTTTGAATTTTACTCGCAGGTCTCTGGTCCACTTTGAGTTGATTTTTGTGTATAGTTTGAGATGTGGATCCCATTTCAGCTTTCTGCATGTAGATAGCAGTCTATTTTTTTCCAGCACCATTTGTTGAAGAGGTTGTCATCTTCCCTTTTGATACAAATCTATTCTTGTGATGATTTTTAAATTCAGTTGGAATAGACTCAAAGTCATATGTTGACTCTACTGGATGGTTTTAAATTGTCTCCAGCTTTAATATGAATTTTCATATGAATAATTAGTCATTCTATTGTTGTTGTTGTTGTTGTTATGTGCCATCGAGTGGTTTGTGACTCATAGTGACCCTATGTACAAGAGCCCTAAATGCCATTCTATCCTGTTCCAACCTCGCTGTCTCAAACACATTCATTCCCACCACTCCACTCACAGAATCGACCCATCTCCTCAAGGGTATTCCTCTCCTGCACCATCCCTGCACTCTCCCAAACATGATGTCCCTCTCCAAGGACCAGTCCCTCCTTGTAACATGCCCAAAGTATGTCAGACAAAGCTTCACAATCCTTGACTCCAGGGAACATTCTGGCTTCACCCTCTCCAGGAAAAACCTGTTTGTTCTCCTAGCAGTCCATGGTATATTCAACACTCTTCTACAGCACCACAACTCAAAGGCATCAATTCTCTTTCTATCAACCCTATTCACTGTCCAACTCTCCGATGCATAGCACATAATTGCAAAGACTATAGCCTGGATCAGGTGCACCTTAGTCTCCAGCCTGAAATCGTTGTGCTGATACTGAGTTTCTCCATCGACTTTTTTCAATAGAAATAGTCATTCTGAGTCCTGTACAGCCTATCAGGTAAAGTCTAAGTTTATAATCATCATTTATGTTCTTATAAAAAGATATTTGCAATGAATAAATCATTGATTTTATAAATTCTATTATTAGACTAAGATTCTGTTATCAACTCCATATTTTTCAACTACTAGTGCTTCTTCTTTATGAAGAAGGATGTGGCATCAGAAATGGAGGAAGATTCATCAACAACCTGTGTTGTGCAAATGGCATGATGTTGCTTGTTGAAAGTGAGAATGACCTGATGCACTTACTGCGGAAGATCAAAGACTAGAGCCTCCAGTCTGAATTACATCTCAACATCAAGGGGACAAAACCCCCTACTACTAGGCCTATTGGAATCAGGATAGATGGAGAAAAGATTCAAATTGTCAATGGCTTCATCTTACTTGGATCCACAACCAACACATTTGGTTCCACTTGTACTTGATCAAAATCAAGGACATCTCCTATGTACCAAGGAGCAGTGATGTCAGTTTGAAAAGTAAGGCACACCTGTTACAGGCCATGTTTTTTTCAGTCACTTACTATGCATCTAAAAACTGGACCATGAATAAAGATTATAGCAGAAAAGTCAATGCATTTTAATTGTACTGTTGGAGAAGAGTAATAAACAAATTTTTTAAAATTGTATTAGTGTGTGTGTGTGTGTGTGTGTGTGTGTGTGTGTGTGTGTACTGTCAAATCAGATCTGATTGGTACAGGAGGAGATTGCCCCTTCTTCTCCAGCAGAGCATCTGGTGGATTTGAACTGCATGCCTCTGGGATTGTAGTGCAGCTTCTTGCCCCTAGGCCACCAGAGCTCCCTCCAAGAGTAATGAATAATTTTATGAACTGTAAAAATAGCAAATAAATATGGAGAAAGTGCAGTCAAGGTCCTCCTTAGAGGCAAGGATGGAGAAAGTGCAGCCAGGGTGATCCTTAGAGGCAAGGATGGCAAAATTTCATCTTTAAACATGTTAGGACGCGCCAGTCTTTAGGACATCATGCTTGGAAAGATGAAGGGCCAACAAAAGAGAGGAAATCCCCCAACAAGATGGATTGTCACAGTGACTACAGCAACAGGCTTAAGTATATCAGAGATGATAAGGATGGCACACCATAGGACTGGGTTTAGACCTATGCTCATAGGGTTCCCATGAGTCAAACTCAACCTGATGGCACCTAACAACAACAGTCCTTCTCTTTTGTTTCCAACTTTGCATTCCTGTTTTCAATTATTATTAATTCATCTTGATTGCATGTTAGATAAATTTCAGATTGCAAATTTTTGTAGAAGTTCAAATCCACTAACTTCTTTAGGGATGCCAGGGGCAGTCTTCTCCCACACTATTAACTGCCTCTGAAAACCCGCTGGAGGCTAAGCTATGAATTGGTTCCAACTCAATAGCACAAAACAGCAACTATATATGCATATACAGCTGCCATAAAGTCATTGCCTCTCTTTCTCCTGCAGATCAGTTGATAATGGTTTTGAAGCATCTGCCTTTGGATGGGCAACATAATTTCTTACTTACTAGGCCACCAGTACACTCTTGCTAGCTCTCTCTCTCTTGATGTATGTGCATGAGTATGTGTTTGTGTTTGGGGGAGGGAGAGCACTGTTGAGTCAGAACCGAACTATAGCTGACCCTCTGGGGGGGTTTCAGAGACAGTTTAATAACATGGGAGGAGATTGTCCATCTTTTCCCACAGAGCTGGTGGATTCTAACAGCAGAGTGGCCTCAGGATTGCAACACAGCCTCTTGCCATGAGGCCACTAGAGTCCCTATCTTATACATACATACATACATATATACATACATACATACATACATACATACATACATACATACATACATACATATAATCCATTACTGGTATACCAAATGGCATAAAGGTTACTCATGGTGAACAGGTTTTAATGGAGCTTCTAGATTAAGACAGACTGGAAGCAGGATTGGCCATCCACTTCTTAAATTTTATTTTAATTTATTATGCTTAAAAAAGAAAACTTTACTTTAAAAACTTTCTCAAACCTGTCTTAAAAGCCTCCAGAAACCCTATGAACAGTAGAGGAACATGGATAGCTATGGTATTAGTGGTAGAGCCCAGATTGGAAGTTATAAAATGAGGAATAAATCCATTATTTCACACCATTTTCTTTTTTAAACTTAGTAAATATTTTTTTAAAAAGTTAGATATCAGACTTCACCTTTGTCAAAACCTATTCAATTTTATTTCTATGAACTAGATGCTGTTGTTTTTGTTGTTAATTACTATAGAGTGAACTGACTCATAGCGACCCTGTGAACAACAGGTCTAAACTTCACCTTATCCTGCACAGTCGCAATTTAATTCAAGTAGTGGTACATGAGACTTTTAAAATGAAATAATAGGTGTACTGACTTAATAACTCAGTGAGATAGTTGCTTAGATGGTCATGTGACTGCATTACATCTCTGAACACAAAAGAGAGATCATGAAAAGTTTTCAGTAAACAATAGGTCATCTCTAAAGTTCACCGGGAACACTGATGTAGATAAAGCCGATTAATTATATTCAGGTTTTTGTAAAAAAACATGGGCTAGTGTAGGAAGCGGGGGTTTTAGTGGTTAATGTTTTAAATTTTTGTGTTTATTCCTTAATTCTTTGCCAGCAAAAGCAGAGAAAAAACAAGGACTGAGTAATTTATTCAGCACCACTTCACCAGGTATTCCTTTGTCTAAAAAAGACCCTTCATGAAATAGATTAACACAGTTATTACAACAATGGATTTGAGCATGATGGAGATTATGATAACAGCACAGAATATAACAAGTTTCAAATCTGTTGTTCATAAGGTCACTGTGAGTCACAGTCAAATTCGTGGTGTCTAACAACAACAACATCTGGTCAAAATCCTCCTTGAATATAGCATTTGGATTTTTGAAGTATATCTTGTGTGTATTATCCGGAATAATTGTTAGCAATTCCAAAATTCTTTTGACAGCCCAGCCTTTTGTGCTGTGAAGTAATAGTCCAATTACTATATAATATGTAATTAACAGAAAGGAGAGAAACTGAAGTATTCAAAATTACATTGGAAAATTATGATTCAAATGGTAAATTAAAATCTGTGGTTACATTGTCAGTAAATCAATGTAATAGGGATCAATTTGTCCAGAGTTTTCTATCTTGCAGTGTTCTCTGAATCACCTCTCCAACAATGACTTCAATTATCCCTCGTCAATGTTTTCTTTTAATACAATGAGACTAATTTGGACATAAGACAATTAAATAAATTTTTCAATCCCTTCCTTGCCTCTCCTTCTTCCTCCCATTGCCTTTCTATCCCATTATTTTCCTGGTAAGGAATGCTGTTGGTATACTGGTTAAACCATTTAGTTTTCAGTTTCAAAATTTGTGTGTCAAACCCATTACCTTCTCCATAAGAAAAAGGTGAGTCAGCCTGCTTCCTCGAAGATGTATAGCTTTGAAAATCTTATTGTGCAGTTCTACTGTTCTAAAGAGTTGTTAAGATTTTGAATCAACTCAATGACAGTAGCTTTAATTTTTTGTTATCATCCTAGTAACCCAACCACCTAGCAACTAGACTATTGCAGAAATGTCTGCCGACACTTCTCATTTCCATATTTGTTTCAGTTTGTGTAATTCCCTATGGAAATATCTTCAACAGTCTCCCACACCAATAACTTGCTAATGAAGGAAATCTTGTTCCTGTGGGCCATTAGCCAAAGGCTACCTAACATGTTACCCTGATTCCATGGGTTTTGACCAATTCCTTCATTACCTCGATTTGGATTAAAGGGAAAAATCACGCTCACCAGGAAAATGAAGATGACCAACTAGCATTTTGCTATTGTTATTGTAATTGTTGTAGTTAGGTGCTGTTGATTCAGTTATGTCTCATAATCACTCTCTAAACAACAGGCCTGAAACTTATTCTATTCGTTGCCATTCTCTTATCTCTGATACACGTCAGCCTATTGCTGCTGTCGTCAAGTCAATACATTATCACTGAGGGTCTTCCTCTATATTGCTGGCCCTCTAACTTTCCAAGCATGATATCCGTTTCTAAGGAAAAGGCTCTCTTAACAACATGTCCAAAGTATGAGTGATAAAGCTTTGCCATCTTTGCCTCCAAGGAGCACTCTGGCTGCACTTTTGCCAAAACATATTTATTGGTTCTTTTGGCAACCCATGAGAGATTCAGTACTCCTTTCCATCACCATGTGTCAATCATCTTCAGTGAGATAGATTGGCACACAGTGGCTGCAGCTATATGATCTTATTTGTTCTATGAGTTATACTTGGCTCCAAGGCATTTAACAACAATTCTGGCATTACAACTCAAAGGCCTCAATTCTTCTCCTGCCCTCCTTATCATTGCCCAGCTCTTAGGCACACAGCTACTGATTGAAAAAAAATCATGGCCTGAATCAGATATACATTAGTCTTCAAACTGGCATCATTGCTCTTCATTATTTTGGAGAAGTCCTTAACAGCATACTTGCCCAAAGCAATATGTCTCCTGATCTCTTGACTGCTGGTACCAAAGGTGTTGATTGTGCATCCAAGTAAGGTGAAATAATTTACATTTTCAACCCTTTCTCCATCTACCATGATGTTATCTATAGGCCCAATAGCAAAGACCTTTGTTTTCTTGATATTGAGTTGCAATACATATTCAGAGTAATAGTCCTTGATCTTCTGCAGCAAGCATTTAAAGTTTTCCTTACTTTCAGCAATCAAAGTTGTGTCATCTGCATTGCACATGTTATTGATGAATCTTCCTTTGGTCCTGATGTCACATTCCTCTTTATAGAGTTTGTTGTTGCTGTTGCTGTTGTTGTTGTTGTTGTTATGTGCCATCAAGTTGCTTGCGACTCATAGCGACCCTATGTACAACAGCCCTAAATTCTGCTCTGTCCTGTGTCAATCGTACTGTCTCCGACACACCCATCCCAATTACTCCAGTCACTGAATCAATCCACCTCATAGAGGGCCTTCCCCTCCTGCACTGTCCCTCTGCCCTACCAGGCATGATGTCCCTCTCCAAGGACCTGTCCCTCCTTACAAAATGTCCAAAGTATGTTAGAAGGAGCCTCAGAATCCTTGCCTCCAAGGAACTGCCCAGTTTAACACTTTCCAGGATGAATCTGTTTGTTTTCCTAGCAGTTCATGGTAACCTCAATACTCTTCACCAGCATCACAGCTCAAAGGTATCAATTCTCCTTCTATCCTCCTTAGTCACTATCTAACTTTCTGATGTATAACAAGAATAGCAATGACCATGGCATGTATCTGACGCACCTTCATGAATTATTTGCTCAGAATACAGATTGAATAGTTATGGTGATAGGATACAACACTGATAAACACCCTGATGTTAAACCATGCAATGTTCCCTTGTTCCATTTGGATACAAGATCTTAAATGTCAGCTCGAGAAGACAAAGCAAAGTATTATAACAAAATATCTAAAGAACTTGAGTCAGGGAATAAAAAGGGAAGAGCTTGATTGGCATTTATCAAACTGAAAGAACTGAAAAGTAAATTCAAGCCTCGAGTTGTAAGCCTGAGAGATGCCTTGAGCAAAATCTTGAATGACACAGAAATCTTCAGAAGATGGAAGACACAGAGACACTGTACCAAAAGAACTGATTCACATTGAAATATTTAAGGAAGTACCATATAAATAAAAGCCAATGATAACAAACAAAGAAGTTCAAACTTCTTTGAAGACACTGGCAAAAAATAAGGCTCCAAGAATCAATGGAATAGCAATTGATATGTTTCAACTAGCAAATCTGGACTTGCTTATTAGTCTATGCTAGGAGATTTGGAGGCAAGCTGCCTCGCCAAATGACTGGAAGATATCCATATTTGTTCCTATTCCCCATAAAGGCATTTCAACAGAATGTGGAAATTATAAAAATTTATCATTAATATCACATACAAGCAAAATATTGCTGAAGATCATCCCAAAACTGCTGGAACAGTACATTGTCAGGGAACTGCCAGAAATTCAAGCTAGGTTTAAAAAAGACTATGTCACAAGGAATATCCTTGCTTATGTCAGATAGGTCCTGGCTGACAGTGGAAAATAGGCAGAAGAATGTGCATTTGTGTTTTCTTAACTACGCAAAGGTATTTAACTGTGTGGACCATAACAAACTATGGTGAACATTGAGAAGAATAGGAATCTCAGAACACTTAATTGTACTCATATGTATACCTAGGCCAAGAAGCTGTTGTCTGAACAAAAGGAGGCATTTTGCTAAAGGATTGATATTCAGAAGGGAGTGTTGATGGCTTACTCTGTAGGAATGTGCACTGCTAATCCAAAATCTGCACGTCTCTGGCTGTTCAAATCCACTGCAAGATAAAGATGGTCAATCTCTCTGTCATTGTTCCCAACATTTTTGTCCTTAATATCTCATTTCATACTTCAAAAAGCATTTCTTATGGTTGTTTTTTTATTCCATTCAGGGAAATAAAAGGCTGAATTACTAATATGAGAATTTCCATCTTATGTGACAATTATCACTAACACTAAATGCATGAATTATTTCTCTGTTCATTTCAGTCCCTTGCTTGGCACAGTCTTACCTTCTGCACATCATAAATGCTATTTTACCTATTTGGTTCAATCTTAAAATGTAATTTCACCCATCCTACCTTCCCTCTTTATCCCAGCTAGAAAGAAACTATCACTCTGGACACACTTTTCACAGCACCGGTTTAACCTGTTTTCTTGGTTTAAAATTTTGTGCTTGCTCTTAATTTCTTATCTGCATTTATGTCTAAACAAAAATCTCCTCCTTAAGGAGACATTTTGTGGCTTTTGACCCTTGGAAATATTCTAGGATATTTCCTCTATGTTTTCATTGCAATAATTGTCACATTGCAATTACTTGTTCAGATTCTATGATTCCCGCTAGTCTGGGAGTTCCATGAGCCTTAATGAGAAGTCCATCTTATTCACTGTTGAATATAAACTAAAACTAACTCATTGCTGTTGAGTCATAACTGACTCATAACTATAATCGAGTGTGTGTCAGAGGCTTCAAATTGCATGAGAGGACAGGGAATATTTTTCTCTTACAATATAATACTCCTAGATTTAAAATAAGGAATGGTAAGCACCAGGTTTGTATCCTTTCTTCATTCCTATTCAATACATGAGCTGATAAAATAATTTTAAAATACTGTATGTTGAGTAAATAATTAGAAAAGTTGAACTCTATGGAGAACTATATTTGGACCAGCAATCAGTCTTCAAGAACAGAGCAAGGAAACACTGCATGGTCAAAATAACAAAGAGTGTGTCAGGGATGTGTTTTGACTCCATACCTTTTTAATCTATATGCAGAACAGGAGGCTGGACTTTATGAGGAGGTATGTGGCATCAGGATTGGGAGAAGATTCATTAATAACCTATATTATGCAGATAACACAACCTCTTGCTGAAACTGAGGTGGACCTGAAGCACCTGATGCAGGTCAAGGATTATGGTCTTCAATATGGATTGAACCTCAACATCAAGAAGACAAAAAGTGTTGCCACTGAGTAAATTGGCAGCATCATGATGGATGGAGAAGAGATTGAGGTTGTTAACAGTTACAGCTTGCTCAGTTCAACAATCAACACTCTTGGCAACAGCAGTCAAAAAAATCAAAAGACCAATTTCATTAGGCAAATCTGTTGTCAGGGATCTTTCCAGAGTACTGAGAAGTAAAGTTGTCATTCTAGAGACCAATGTGCACCTAATCTAGACCATGGTCTTCACAATTACTTACTATGCATCAGAGAGCTGGACAATGACTAAGGATGACAGAAGAAGAATTGGTGATTTTGAGTTATAGTGCTGGAGAAGAGTCTTGAACTGGCAAGAAAACTAATTTTTCTTCTCAGAGAGGGTGAAACCAAGTTTCTCCTTGGATGCTAGGATTTTGAAGCTCTGCCTCACATACTTTGGGCACATGGCCAGGAGGGAGTGATCCGTGGAGAAGGACATCATGGTTAGAAGGGTGGAGGGAAAGACTGTGGATGAGATGGATTGATACAGTGACTAGGGCAACAGGGGTAGGTGTGTTGGAGTCAGTGAGACTCGCTCAGGACAGGGAAGGATTCAAAGCTTCTGTACTTAGGGTTGCTATGAGTTGTAGGTGACTCAATGGCACATAACAACAAAACAATAACATATGAAGAAAGAGAAGAATCTCAATGAGATAGATTGTCACAGTAACAGCAAGAATGGGCTCAACTATATCAGAAATTATGAGGATGGTATAGGACAGGACAAGGTTTATTCATGTTCAGTGTACATAGTATTTCCTAGTCAGAGTCATCTCAAAGGTATCTAAAAAAAACCCCAACAACTCATAGTATAAAAGTTGGACAATTAATAAATAAGACTAATGAAAGTCTAAAGCATCAGTGGAATGTCTGTTTCACTGAGTAAGAAAAGGCATTTGGCTGTGTGGATCACAACAAATTGTGGCTAATTTTGAAAAGAGTGGGAATCCCAGAACACTTGATTGTCCTCACTGAAAATCTATACTTGGCCCCAAAAGTAGTTGTCAGAACAGAGCAAGAACACACTGCATGGTTCAAAATCAGGAAAGGAGTGCATCAAAGATGCATCCTGTGTGTCAAAGATGTGCATATCTTTTCAATCTATATGTGGAACAGATCATTTGGGAGGCTGGACATTATAAAGAGGAATGTTGCATCGGGATTGAAGGAAGACTCCTCCACAATCTACATTATGCAGATACCCTTGCTCACCGAAACTGAGGAGAACCTGAAGGGTTTGCTGCAGAAGGTCAAGGACTATAGTCTTTAATATGGATTGAGGCTCAACATCAAGAAATTAAAGACTCTGACCACTGGGTCAATTGGCAGCACCAATATAGACAGAGGAGAAGAGATTGAGGTTGTCAACAATTTCAGCTGGCTCAGGTCCACAATCAACATTCTCATCACCAGCAGTCAAGAAATCAAAGAACAAATTCCTCTGAAGAAAGCTGCTGTCAGAGACCTTTTCTAAGTTCTGAAGAGCAATAATGTTAGTCTGGAGACTAAGATATGTCTGATTCAGACCATAGTCTCCACAATTACTTGTATCAGAGAGCTAAAAAGATACTAGGGTTGACAGAAGAATTGATGCCTTTGAGTTGTGGTGCTGGAGAAGAGTATTGAACATATCACAGACTGGCAAGAGAACAAACAGGCATATTCTGGATAGGGTGAAACTGGGCTGCTCCTTGGAGGCAAAGATTTTGAAGCTCTGTCTCACATACTTTAGGCATGCGGCCAGGCAGGACCAGTCCCTGGAGAAGGACATCATGCTTGGACAGGTGAAGGGACAGCACAACAGAGGAAGACCCTAGAAGATAAGAATTGACAAAGAAACTGGAATAATTGGGGTGGGTGTGTCAGAGACAGTAAGACTGGCTTAGGATAGAGCCAAGTTCAGAGTTATTATACATAGAGCTGCTATGAGTCACAGGCGACTTGATGGCACATAACCACAATATATCACACAATTTTTTTCTGTAATTTAATGGCTATCCTGGCCAACTGGTTTGGATTGGAATGGGTGTGCCCAGTCAGGTCAACCTGTGCTTGTTTAGTGGTGACTGATTCTGGTGGCCTAGTGGTAAGAAGCCTCAGTGCAGTCTGAAAGGCACACAGTGAGATGCTAGATGCACCATGGCAGAAGGATGGGTAATCTCCTCCTGTGTGATTTACTGCTCCTAAAAACCTTCTGTAGGTACAGCTCCAGGCTGGTACTGATTCAACGGCACACAAGTGGTGACTGTCACTCATATACAGTGCCACCCAAAGGTAATAAAGGAGGTCAGAATTGCTTCCACTGTGGAAAGCTGGGCCACTTCAGTAGACAGTGTCACAGATGAAAGCCACAGATAGGCAAGGAAGTAGAGAGGATGCTCCCACTCACTTGCTTTAAGTGTGGCTCTGAAGGACACTTGGCCAAGGTGGCCCACATCAGGTCCTCGTGACAGACAGGACTGACAGGCCCCAGCTCCCAGGTGGAAACAAAGGAGGACGCTTCAACACCTCAGATCCTCCCAGAAGAGCCGTGGGTGAGCATTAACCTTACTGGTAAGTATATTCATTTTCTCCTGGACACAGAACCTACTAATTGGTCCTAAACGCCTTCTGAGGTCCCAAATCTTCTCACTATTTCTTAGTTGTTGGAATGGATGAGAAACCTCATAAGCAGTCCCTTACTTCACCTCTGCCTTGCATGCAGACTTCCGAGTTGTAAAACAACCCAGTGGTAGATGGAATTTGCTCCAGGACTTAAGAACAGTAAATGACATAGCTGAGCCTCTACATCTTGAGGTTCCTAACCTCTACACTATAATAGACAAAGTGCTAGTCAATATGCCTTTTAAGAACCACCTTCCCTCTGTAACTTGATTTATGTCACTATTAGAACCTCTACTTGGAATATTATTGCTTTTTAATTTTTGACTCATGTACTTTTTCATGTACTTGTTAGCTAAATTTGTGTCTTCTAGGCTGCAACACTTCCATGATACATCTTTAAGGATATGAACATGTATGGCTAAGCACAATTGATAACAGTGCATCTAAATTCCAAAATGAATCTCCATAATAGTCTATGTGTTTCTTACTGCCAAAGGGACCCTTTAGAGTAGTGAGAGAAGATCTTCACCCTGAAACCTACAGTGTCTCTTTTCAGCAGGAAGTAGCTAAGAGAATATGCCATCCCCTTTTCCTTATAAATCAGGATGAAGTCTCTCTCAGGGAGGAGTGATAGGGAATGGCAAAGGACACACTGACAAAGGAGATTAATCAGAACTGGCTTTGACAAGCACTGTGGCAATTGGGCAATTTAAATAGACATTCGGGGAGGGGGGAGAACAAACTGGGGAGGAGGGTAGAAAAAACAGTGCAACAATGAATGAATGAAAACCCAAAATCTCTGTAAATGTTCATTAAAACTAATAAAAGAAAATAAATAATAAAAAAAACACAAGTGGTGATTGTTCCCAAGATGTGAATCAGACCACTGGTAGCACTTGTTGGTCTTATTTTTGTCACCAACACCATATTTTCCAACTGCCAGTCCTTCTTTGTTTTTAAATTTTGCATTCATCAATTATTATTAATGCATCTTTTAAAAAATGCTAAAAGTGGAGATGACATAAGAAAGTGTGAGGTAATTCTCCTCTCTTTCCTATTTTATTTTTTAAATTGATGAATGATAGATGGTGATTTTTATTATGATAGTGAAGAGATTGAGATTGTTAACAGCTTTAGTTTGCTTGGCTCCACAATCAATACTCTTGGTACCAGCAGCCAGGAAATCAAAGACAAATTTTATTGGGAAAGTCAGCTGTCAGGGACCTCTCCAGAGTACTGAATAGCAACGATGTCCATCTGGAGACTAAGGTTCTACTGATTCAGGCCATAGACTTCTCAATTCCTTGTTATGTGTCAGGGGGCTGGACAACGACTAGGGATGATAGAAAGAGAATTGATGCCTTTGAGCTGTGGTGCTAGAATACTATGGACTGCCAGGAGAACAAACAGGTTCATCCTAGAGAGAGTGAAACCAGGTTGCTCCTTGGAGGCAAGGATTTTGAGGCTTCATCTGACATACTTTGGGCAAGTTGCAAGAAGGGGCCAGTCCTTGGAGAGGAACATCATGCTTGGAAGGGTGGAGGGACAGAGAAAGAGAGGAAGACCATTGATGAGATAGATTGATTCATTGACTGGGGTAATGAGGGGAGGTGTGCCAGAGACAGTAAAGCTGACAAAGGATAGAGCAGGTTTCAGGACTATTGTACATAGGGTCACTATGAGTCAGTCACAAGCAACTCGATGGAACATAACAACAACAACAACATACTGATTTATTTACAAAATTTGAATACATTTTTTTTGCTAAAGATATTTCCCATTTCTTTCACCCACCCATCGAATTGTGCAACCCTATAATTAACACCTCCCCCACACCCATCCTCACCCCTCTGTTTCTGCCCTGCATCCCACTTGGATCCTCATACTCATTCTGCAATAATGGTTTTACACTGTATTTGTTCTTGTGGGACTGAGTTATTTCACTCAGTATAATGCTCTCCAGTCCCTCCCAAGTTAGGTAGTAATTAAATTTACAAAATCATTGCTCCTGGGTGCCGCATAGTATTCCATTGTATGAATGCACCACACCTTCTCAATCCATTTGTTTGTGGTTGGACATCTGGGCTGTTTGCACGATCTTGCGATGGTGAATAATGCTGCTATGAACATGTTACCGTTTGAGCCCAAGTTCTCATTTTCTTGGGTTATATTATAAGCAAATGATTAGTTGGGTCATATGGAATTTCTATGTTTAGCTTTTTTAAAAAAAATTTCTACTAGCTCATTTACAAAATTTGAATACGTTGTTTCCAAGAACAAATTCTTTGCATTTCCCTCACCCCCCACCCATCAAACTGTACAGCCCCATCATTGATCTCCCACTCCCCCTGCATATCCTCATTTCTCTGCTTCTAACCTTTCCCAGCCCTCTTGGATCCTTATACTCATTCTACAATAATGGTTTCATACAGTATTTATCCCTGTGGGACTGAGTTCACTTAGTATAATGCACCAAACTGGCTTCCAGACTGGTTGTAGCATTTTACAATCACACCAACAATGTACAAGAGCTCCTATCTAAAAAAAAAAAAAAAATTTTAGAAAAGAGTTCCTATCTCACAACATCCTCTTAAAAATTTATTCCTTGTTGTCCAGTTAAACTTGGCCACTGCTATTAGAGTGAGATGGTATCTCATTTTGGTTTTGTTTGTTCCCAGTCAGTAGGTTTTCTTCTCACCCTATTGGTGAAAGTTTTTTATGCACATGGGGATTTAATCTTTAGAAGGTCCCATTCATCAATTTTATCCTCTTCAGATTGTGCCTTTCTGGCTGTTCTTAACGCATCTTTATTGCATGTTCAATTAATTTCAAAGGCAAGAGATGGTGGTGGATGTTGTTGTTAGGTGCTATTGAGTCAAGTATGACTCATAGTGACCCTATAAACAGCAGATCTGTATTTAATCTTATCCTGTGCCATTCTCACACTTTTTGATACGTTAGAGCACATTGTGGCAATCACTGTGTCAATGCACCTGGTTGAGTGTTTTACTCATTCTTCCAAGCACTATATCTCTTTCCAGAGAAAAGGCCCTCCTACCTATATGCCCGAAGTATGTGAGGTAAGACTGATCATCCTTGCCTCTATAGAGGACTGTGGCTGCACCCTCTCCAAGATACATTTGTTTGGCCTTTTGTCAGTCTATGCCAGTACTCTTCTCCAATGGCACAGTACAAAGGCATCAATTCTTCTTCTGTCATTGATATTCATTGTCCAGCTCTCAGAGGCATACCAAGTGATCAAAAAGACAATGACCTGAATCAGATGCACCTTAGTCTTCAAACTGACATCATTACCCCTTACTAATTTGGAGAGGTTCCTAACTGTAAAATTTCCCAGTTCAATGGGTCTACATATTTCTTGAATGTCTGTGTTTTGTTGACTATGCAGAGTTGACTGTGTGGATCATAACAAATTGTGGCCGACATTGAGAAGAATGGGAATTCCAGAGCACTTTATTGTGCTCATGCAGAACCTACACCTAGAACAGGAGGCTGTTGTGCAAACAGAGCAAGGGACCACTGCATGGTTTGGAATTGGAAATTGAGTGCTCCAGGGCTATAGTCTCTCCCCATACTTCTTAAATCTGAACACTGAGCAAATTATCCAAGAATCTAGATTCTATTAGGAGGACTGTGCCATCAGGTTGGAGAGAGACTCATCAATAACCTGCATTATGCAGATGACACAAACTTGCTTGCTCAGAGTGAGGATTTGAAGCACTTGTTGCAGAAGATCAAGGAATGCAGCCTTCAGTATGGATTGCATCTCAGTGTCAGGAAAACAAAGATTCCAACCACTAAACTGATAGGCAGCATCATAATGAATGGAAAGGAGATTGAAACTGTCAACAGCTTCATCTTCCTTGGATCCACAATTAATATCCTTGGTACGAGCAGTCAGGAAATAAGGGAACACATTGCACTGGGAAAATCTGCAGTTAGGAATCTTTCCAAATTATGGAGCAATAGTGATGTTGGTTTGAAGACTAAGGTGAGTCTGATTCAGGCAATAGTCTTTCCAATTACTTGCTATGCATCTCAGGGCTGGACAATGAATAAGGATGATAGGAAAATAATTGATGTCTTTGAGCTGTGGTGTTGGAGAAGAGCACTAAACATCTCATGGATGACCAAGAAAATGAATAGATATATCTTGGAAAGGGTGCAGTCAGAGTGCCCTTTGGAGGCAAGAATGATGAGGCTTCGCCTCACAAACTTTGTACAGCTAGGAGAGGCTATTCATTGGAGAAGGACATGATGCTGGGATGATGGGGGGTTGGTTAAGGAGAAGGAGACCCTCAAATAGGTGAATTGACACAATGACTGTGGCAATGGACTCTTCTGTGTCAGGAATGTGAGGATAATGCAGGATGGAACACAGCTCAGTTCTTTTGTTCATAGGGTTGCTATGAGTCATACTCAAGTCGAGGACACCTAACAACAGCTGTTCCCTTTGGTGTTAATTATGGATCCAAGTAAGATGAAGTTGTTGAGAGTTTCATTCTCTTCTCCATCCATCATGATGTTGCCTTTCAGTCAGTGGTAAAAATCTTTGTTTTCTTGACATTGAGATGCAACCAATAACGAAGGCTGTATTCCTTGGTCTTCTGCAACAAGTGCTTTAAGTACTCCTCACTTTCAGCAAACAAGATTATGTAATTCAAACTCAAAATTTTTTCATCTTTAGCCTTAGTGTTCTGTGCACTTATTAAAATAAAAATTCTATTTAAAAATCTCACTTGTATATGTATGGGTAATATCCTATCACTTCATTGCATTGTACTTCAGGATAGATCTTGAAATGTTCTTTTTGACTAAACATGCAACACCATTTTTCTTCAATTTGTCATTCCAATTAGAACAGGTCATATGAATATTAGATTCAAAATGGCCAAAACCAGTCCATATCAGATAACTAAAGGCTATGATGTGAATCTGTATGTGTTTCATTTTTAACAATTTCCAATTTTCTTGGAATGATGCTTCATACATTCCACGTTCCAATTATTAATGGAGATTTGAAACTTCTTCTCCTCATTTTATGAGTGTCTTTCAACTTGATTGGCTCATATACTAACACAATATCAAACAATGTTCTTTTAATATTCGTAAGATTTCTCAAGGCCAATTTTTTTTTCAGAAGTGGATGCCATTCCAGCTTCTTGGTCTATTATCTGAAAGCTTTGCTAAAACCTATCCACCATGAATGACCCATCAGGTATTTGAAATACCATTCGCATGTTGTTGTTGTTATTGTTGTTATGTGCCGTCGAGTCGCTTGCGACTCATAGCGACCCTATGTATAACAGCCCAAAACTCTGCTCTTTCCTGTGCCAATCACAGTCTCCGATACACCCATCCCAATTACCACAGTCACTGAATCAATCCACCTCATAGAGGGCCTTCCCCTACCCTACCTCCACCCT